>NC_135561.1:9643731-9771231 GCF_964340395.1 Glandiceps talaboti
TATGATTCGGTTCAGTAGAAGCTCATGCCCAGATATAATATTGTAAATTATTAACTACACCCACTGATTAGACATACCTTAGATGTTCATAGAATAATAGCAAAAAACAAATTTGCTCTCACGGCAAGTTCCGCTACATTTAAGATGGTTGTTCAAGGGTTAATTGCTCAACATAACGCTTTTGAACTGTTCATAACGACCACGTCGACGAAATACACATTCCAACAGCACTCACACGTAAACATACAGTTCGACCCATTATATGTATTTAAAAATACACAAAATCCAACATTCGCCCTTGTCTGAGTTTATTTTTATAAAAATGACAAAAATGTGACTAACATAATGAGTAATATAAATCTGAAGAAATTGTTGTAAAAACCTAATGATATTAATCAAGGAATTATCAACATAGATATAAAATCGACTTGTGGTCACAAGTTGTATAATGCTGACTCTTTTCAAATTTACAGTAACTATTTAGTGTGCACTTTGACCCTGGGCTTGTTCAGACATGATCACCCAGCTTGTCTCTGAATCACCCCAGTTTCACAAGCCTAGGCCTTAGTAGTCAGAATTCCATCTGAACGATCACCAGTATTTCTCTTATTAAAAATTATCAAAAATTGACACCATAGTTAGAATTCCTTGCAGGACCTCCTCCCTGGAAAGTCTCCAGCATAAATTCCTATGTCAGCAGTGGAACATACACCATCAGCAAAAAAGAAAACACATGATACTTGATCGCTAAATCCCCTACCACTAGTGCCAGTCTCGACAAGTTACAATACATTAATGATACTTCAATGACTCATGGCAATACTAACAAAGATGTTGAAATATTACAGTATACAATATTACCAAGCCAGAAAGTTGTGAAATGCAAGTCAGACTCTAGTCTAGATACTAGACACTCGAGCAATTCAAACTTGAAAAGCGACCATAGGTCTCAAATTATAGATTTAATTCAATGGAATAGCAATGCTACGAGTCGTTACTCAGAGTTTCACGCTTCCTCAACGATCATCAGGCGACTGATAAAATATATATCTGCCTGTCTACATGTCAACACAAAACTTGGCATTTTCACTGAAAGTATTTCTGGGAGTTTCATCATTCCCGCAAAGCTGACGTTTCGATTTTTCAACAGGAAGTGTGTAATCCAAACCAGAGTTTCGATGACCCTGTTCAAGATCTTTTTCTCGCAATCTGTGTTCTCTACTATATGCAAACATATTCGTGAACTATTTTTTTTAATGTGTGAATCAGTAGCGTGGGCATGCTGAAGTCATTGCGCAAAGAGTTTTTTTTATGGCAATTGCGCAAGCCGGTGCTTCAAGTGTTTAAAACTGAGAAACGTCATTTGAGTAGATGCACAATCAATTTGACGATAGACCTGTTTGAACGTCTTAGTTCAGCTGCACCTTTTTGAATTGGAAGTCAACGATGTCTTTCGCTTTAAATTTCCTTTTTATATGTTTGCTTCTGGTGGTGCCACTGTCTGCTGGTGCTCCGACAAGGTTTTCCCAACACAGATCAAGAGCATCTCATCTACGGTACCGTCAACACCCCTTTAACCAGGACGTATTTGGTAAGAACGATTTACATTTTGATTTTAGACATCAATTCAATGAGTTTTGCATCTGAGAAAATTAATGTCATTGCAAATCTCTTCCATACTTACTCAATCTAGCAGTCTAAAGCGTAATGTAAATTTGCTAAATACTAAAACGGCCGACGTTCTGTCAAATGTGTGTGGGGAGGGGGGTATGATGGCTTACATATTACGATTTTGTTTAATACACACATGATACGATTCAAACCAATTTAGACACCAAAAATCAATCATGGAATACTGAATAAATTAACAAGCGATTTTAAGGAGGGTCGTATGTTAATTAGCGAAAGTGTGATACCAATGAATTGACGAAGGTTTATCGTTCAGTTGAGCCTGATACTAATCATAATATGACAAATATTAACAGTTTATCGTGTTGGAAAATTATAACTAAGTCCGAATCATATGATTCTTTCCCAGCCTCAAAATGGACCATTTGTATCACGCTTAAAGAAATATCCCTCAAAATATTGATGATAATTGGCAGTCTTTACTGTTGACACAGATGCGTAAACTTTCTGAGATGCAGTAGAATTATTAGAGCCTAGATAACAGTCAGCTTTGCAAGCTGCATCCGAAATAAACAGTTTATCCCAAATATTCGTAATTAGAAATATCCACATTAATTATAGTGAAGTCTACATAAGCATGCAATCACTTGTTGACTTATCGCCATTAAAATAGATAATTTAGGAGAGAGATCAATAGTTCAGTGTAAGATAAAAAAAACAACAACAACTAAACCTCCCTTGTTAAACTGGCCAGAATTAAAACTGTTTCAGACACACAATCACTATTTCAAATCAGTATGTAGCAGTGTATGAATGTAAAGCCAGTATGTAGGAGGAAAAATAGTCTTTTATGACATTTGTATATTTGTATTGAGGGGTACAAGACAGATCCATCAAAAGTCAAATCGTTTTTGTAGGATGGGAACAGAAATGGCTCAAAACTCCAATGCCCACCCCCACCCACCCAAAAGTAAAAGAATTTACGGTTGTTTCATCATCAAGCTATTGATCCTGCACCTAATGTGTTTGAAATTGATATGTTGTATGCTGTATTTCGAGATATTACCTTCTCTCTGATGGTCGATCTTTCCTTTCTAGAGGGATCTAATATGTCTTCTGGTATCTGACTACCAATCAGGATTAAGAAATCCTATCTCGTTTTAACCTTTTAGTTGCGCAATTTGGACAACATATCACACGTTTATATGAATGTGCAATTACTTACGAATAGCCTCTAAGCAGACTGTAAAGGTATTCCAAATATTGATAGTGTGATTGTAAAAGTATTCTGATAAATATATATACACACATGACTGCCTGATAGCTGCCAACAACGTGAAAATTTAATGGTTAGTATTTGAGAACTTCACGCCTAAGAGTAAATTGCTTCTGGTTCGTTTTGTTTGTTTTTGTGTGTTGTTGCTTTTTTATGTTTTTACGTGGGTTTTTATTTGTTTATCTACACACAAGGCGATATCTGATATTTCCCTCGTTTATTTGTCTGTAGGGCGTGTAAAAATGTCTCCCCTTCTAAGACAAACACTCAGACAACGAAGATTACATGCAGTATTTGATACAGAGGAAGATCGTATAAAACAACTGTTCAAAGGTATACTATGCGATTTTTTTGTTTATTAATATGTCAACTTCAGCGGTATACTTTTCCATAAATGATCGCTATACTTCCGAGTTATATTGACAAGAAATTAAAGTGACATTTCTTTTTTACAAATTCACGCTAATTTTAGAAAGGGACATGCATCATGTTTGTATTTCTGTACGAATTATGACTGTAATGTTCTTTCTAGCAGTGATACTTGTTACGGGGGTGTTTCTGTACAAATAATTATGCATATATCACACACTCGCAGAAACCAGTTTCATTTGTTCAAAGCTGTCAAGTGACATTAAAGATATAATTATAACTAAGTATCATTTGTGTGTACAAATAATTTAAATAGAGATCGCCATTTTGATTCATTGAGAATTTGCATTGATATACACAGATCTTTATATTCACCTTTGGTGATATAAATATTACATTTCTTCAAATTGTAAAAGTTATTTTTACTACTGTCTGCAACTAGTGTTTTTAACACAAAAACTCCAGAAGACAGACATAAGGCTAACCAAATACATCAACATACTTGTTATTCATGATATCCCATTTATTTTTATCTTTTGCCCAGATGTTGCCACGGATAACGGATTGAAATTTACGGTGCCGTTATCAATTTTAAGGTATGTATGGTTACTGTTTGAAGTGAGATTCCACTATGTTGCTTTAAAATGTGGTTATGTTGTCATCGGTAGATTATCTCATTTCGTTTGTATGTGCAGGTATGATGTCATAGCATTCTACTGATGTCATTATTTTATTTAAAATGTGTTTGTCTTTCGAATCTATAAAAAAAAAAAAAAAAAAAAACCACCACTTTTCCCATGATGCTTTGCAGTATTTGACTATTTTTGTAATTTACCATGCTGCTTGTCTTAACATTATCATACTTGTAAAGGACATTACCTAAATTCTATTTTTACAATGTGTGTGACTGATTGAGTGTCACTAATTAAACAACAACATACGTCCCAAGCAACCACGCTCTTAGTAACAGTCACCTGCCTGTACATTTTGCGAACATATCAAGACTGTTGAGTAAGCAAGTGAATAAACATTCAAAAAGAGAATGCAAATATACCTAGGAACCAGGCAGTGCCCACACGAAGTCAATTGATACTGTGAATACACATATTGGTATTACCAAAGTAAGTATTACCGAATATTAAGGGGAACATCTCCCACACCCAAATCAAATGCATATACTACGAAAACGATTGCCTTTTTGTGTGTAGCATGATGTTTTAATGCCCCCACCCCTCCCCACATACCGTTTTTCATAACTTTAATAAACAAAATACAAACACTGATGGTAAATATTTTTTAACGAAATTATATTTTTGTTTTGTTTAGTCTGACTTGAGATAATGTGGTTGAGATGATTAGTTGTTTGATAGTGCGATGAACTGTATCATTTTGAAAAGAGGGTTGTGGAAGACATTGTAAACATCATACTGGCATATGACTGCCTAGGGTAAACGTAGTACCTTGTTTTCATAATAAACACTGCATTGAGATTAATTAAGCTTCTTATCACAGACAAGGTAAAAAGTTCTTCCTCGTCTGTGCCCTTATGTATAAAAATTGAACTTCCATAAAAAAAATGACTAAATATATACACGACTCACGTCATACAGGCAAAGCTAGATGTGCGTGTTGTTATATCGCTCAGTCACGATATCTACATCTGCGTAATCTTGCACTCGTAAATATCAAATTTGTATTTGAAAAAGTGACTTTTATTTTTACCGTTCTCCCTTTTGTCATTTTAGGAGAAGATCAGTGATGCCAAGAGATGGCCTAGACCTTGATTACTGAACTTCTGATGATCGACGATCGTTACTAAAACAACAAATATCATCATTACCTAGCATTCGTCGGATTTTGTCGTAACTGGGTTAACAGTTTTTACATAGTCTGGTAGTCTTGTAAATTGTTTTGGATTTGTTTTTTTTTAATGATGGTGTTACAATATGAATAAATGATTTTTTTTTAATTTCCCTAAATGTTTGATATTTATATTGGCTTAGGTTGATGTTGTTTTAGAGTGATTGATTGTGAAAAAATCGTGTGTTAAAGATCATCACAATAGCCTTGGATTACAACAATAGTTTACAGCCCTAAGTCAAAAATCACGTCTTTTGGATTTATTGTCATTTCAGAATAAGGAGTGGTACAAACGCGCCATTTTGATACAATCCTAGGTAATGTTCATGTTACAAATAAATGTTTCGATTGAAGGTGGTCGGGTGTTGATCTGCAGACAAATTTATGACATGACCGGTTCAGGAAATTAACTCCTCGTCGGTTTATTTTTTAGCAGTGCATTATGTCAACAATGTGTGTTCCCCTGAATTGTACCAAATAAACAGGAGTTTATCCCGCCTCATATGACAATTTGGTTTTGCCAAATATGTGTGAATTTGTGTGTGTTGATGAAAAATGGTGCGTTTTTTTTATTTGGATACGTAATGTCGTCTTGACAACGGTTATATTGCCCACGGGCGAGCCTCACTTACCCTGCTAATATCCCGAATGTTTATATCTGAAACAATGGAAAGATGATATGTTTGTACGAAGGCATGTGATAAAGATAATTGCAATAGGATAGGACATAGTAATTTCTGAAAACATATGTCAGTTTGTATGCAAAGATAAATATTCAATTCTGCCAGATTATGTATACGTACTCTGTGTAAACGTGACAGTGAAAATTGGAAGGTTCACTTACAAAAGCGTTGGGTGAATGCAAAATAATTATACAGTTGAGCCTAACCGTTATACACATTCTTTGCACCTTGAACAAGCAGAGTGAGCTAATCATCGATTACAGGGAGAACTCTTCTTTGATAATATTATGGAAATCAAGCTATCGGCAAACTATAATAATAACACTTTATTTCCACAAGATTAAAAGATTACACACTAAAATGAACAACAAAATACCTTTGATCAGACGTGGAAATGTGGACAAACATAGTTGTCAAACCTCTCTCAATGAAGACAAATTAATACAAATTTACAGCAAGAAACATTTTTGAATTGAACAGTTGATAATGAAAAAATACCATGATGCATAACATAATGTGTGATGATAAACATTATAGTAAAAAAAAAATAATAAACAGATGGCACCTATTACTGATTTAGGATGTACTTCTTGAAGTCTGTTTAACTTACTCCGACAATAGGTATCTCTTATATAAGAAGGAATTGATAATGGACACAACCTACAAATCTGGTTTTTGCATGTGGTAGATTGCACAGGTGGATGAAAGCGGTGCAAAAGCAAACTTCATACCCATCATATGCTTGAGACGCTTACAATTCATGGAATTTTTTTTTTTTTTTTTTTTTTTGGGGGGGGGGGGGGGGGTTCTGGCGATATTTCATTATAATACCTAAAGTTACTACTGACCAGACACAGCCATGGAAATACGGATAACCTGCATCACGGTTTGTCGTGCTAAATGAACGGTGACTGATTGTATAGGTCAAAGTGTAATTGCTCGATTTAACCCTCATGGAAGAGAGGTGTATTGACGATTTGGTTCACTTCAGACAAAATCTCATGTACATACGCTTTCCCATACTTACGTCGAAAACAATCATACAACTCATGCAGAACCAGAAATGTGGTTTAACAACACGATAGAATATATCATAGAGGAATCTTAGAGCAGTGACCTAAATAGTGATTTTAATTTGTTAAAGATCGCTAAGTAAGAATTCCTATGTCCATGATTTTTCTGTTTAATGATTTATTTGCAATGAAATCAGTTAATTAGTACAAAGAAATCGTCCTCTGGCGTTTTCCTAGGATCGCTACATTTTACAGTCAATTTCAATACTGTGCAGCTTTTCTGTTTTATACAATATTGCAGAAACTAAAAGGACACTGGACATGCTACACTTATTATGATAGCAAGATTAAATGAGTACAATTTCTTGCTACATTTTGTCTAGGTGAAATGAACTACACATGCCACCATGCATACATCAAATGAACTCCACAAAGGACATATAATGCCCGGGTATCGAGTTTTTGATGGTAAGAAAAACATTGGCGCCCAAATGTCTGCATGGAGTTGCAATTATTTAAGTGTGGCATACGAGTTTCTTGTTGATTTCTGCATGCATGGTCGTATCAAACGTAAACAGAAAATCTGCACGGTATTGTGAAATTCACTATCGTCTGGCTCGACAAAAATCCTACTAACATGGCTGTATTTCATCTTCTGGCCCACCAAAAACTGTACAGCGTTGTTTTTTTATAATCACTCGCTCAAACAACAATATTACCAGCATTATATTGCTACATTTTTGTTCGTGATCTACCATTATCTTAACAGCTCATCGCCCAATCATATACAAATGGACATTTTAGTACAAGATACATTTTCGACTTTTTGTCACTAGATTATAATGTTGTAAATTCTACTTCAATTATTGTTGTCGCAGACGATATAATGTAATTAACATAATTCCATTAATATTGTTTGTTGAGCTAGATGATATTAAAGAACTAGCAATATTCGTAAGATTTTTTGTCGAGCCAGTCGAAGTTGTCTTTCTATTCACCTAGCTTTCATTGCATTAGCGTCTGACGACAGATCATTACAATGCAAAAAACAAGTACAGCTAGTACAGGTGGCTAAAATGCGATCGTATGTCCTTCATTTACGTCGCTGTTGAATAAAACTGCTTGAGCTTCCAACTGTATCAGATAACAATTTTGTATTTGAAACGTGTGGCGTATGTATATTCAAGAGAATCAATCGGGAGTGTCATAGAGGGCGAACCTGACGGTCATTTTTACCTTCCGTGAGGGAAGGTTATATTTTAGGACGGGATGTCTAAAACCTAACCAATGAGTTTTATAGGTTTGTGACTCTCAACCCTGTGAATTCTACGAAGCAAAGTATTCGAAACCATAAAATTTACCAATTATGCAATTTACAAAAAAATTATTCCTGAAACCTAGAGCAATATGATGGCGTCTATTCGACTGTCTCGTTCAGTAAACCACGATCCTTCTTGAGCCTTGGTTTATCAATGAAAGGGTGGGTTCTATTATTTGCCAGGACATAGTTTAGCTTCTATTTTAAAATATTGTACATCGACAGGAAATAGATAGAATTTGCAATACCCAGAGACATTAGATTTGGTTATTTCCGTCGTGGTAATTTATAATGAAATTTTATGTTAAAAAGAGAAATTATGACATAGGTGTTACTATAGTTTCCTCCTGCTGCTGGAGTCTGTGCACTTGGACTACAACCATGGCAACCATCGTTATACGAATATGTATGGTTCTCTTCATCAATGTATACGCACCCTGGTAATCTGTTAGAGCAGCCTGTCAAAACAATAGGAAAAGATGTTTTTCAAATTATGTTTTCGTTTCTATACTTCCCTGGTAATGAAATATTGGTTTGCTGCGTGGTTGAATGCTACCTTTTAAAACTAAATTGTATCACTATTTCGTTTTCATTCAATGGACCGACCGGAATTGCCTCCATCTGTTACCCATCACGTGACCTATCATATATTCATATTTGCATAGTATTCGACACTTTGTAAAATTTTACCCACTACATGGTATACACAAGGCACATAGATTTCGTACGTACCCCAAGGACATTTATTCCTACGGTTTTCACAGCACGACACACGTGCAATTTTGCGATAACTAGTACGGATGCTGACTTCGGCCATTCCTAACAGAAAGGAAAGGGCATGACGTCAAATGAAATGTCGTGAGGATCCCGGCTTGAAATTGGTTTCATTGCATTGCCGTTGGAAAGTTTAAACAGATGTTGAAAATATATTTAGTTTTAATTTATGGATAGTGGAAATATAATCAAGGCGATAAAATGTAGATTAAATTAATTCAACAATACAATTTAATAAACTAAGCCGTTGGGTATACTTAAGCGAATGGAATTGGCAATAAGGTTAATTATGGTTTTATACAAAGTGGCTCTCATTGGTTGCAGGCAAAGAGCAATAAAAACTATTGTATGATAGATTTGTATTGCCCAAGTAATTTTTGTCATATTTGTTTGAAAGGTGAAAACGTGTTACACATATTTCCGAGAGGCTAGCCGAGAGTTCTTACTCCGGCTGACGTTCCAGGAGGCTAAGTAGAGAGTTCTTACATTCGTATATTCGCTGTGCTGATTTTGCAGTATCTGTCATAAATATGAGTCTGAGATGGATATTCTTAATAGTATTTCTCCAAGCTGTCAATCATATCAACGTTAAAGCAGGACCGTTGCCATATTATCCTGATTTGATGTTACATACGCAGGGTGGAATAAAAGTAAGTTTTTTTTTCAAGTTTCATTTTGTCCCCTGTTTATGTATAATATTACTAATAAGGCCCTTCACTCTGTAGTTCTGTGGTGTTGTCCTAGCATACAATTCAATACTGATACATATGTTAATCAGCATCTTGTGAGGAATTATCATTGTAGATGTAAAATGTTTAAGCAACGTTACATATTTATTTCCCCATATTATATTCGATGCTATTTGGGGTCATGCTGTCGAATTTACACCTGAACTGAAATATCCGATACTAAGATTCGAATAAAACCATACAGATACATCGAAATATACATAATTGTACTTAGTGGTAGTCGAATAATTACACTTTTATTGTCTGCACTATTTTAAATTAATAATCAAAGAAATAGTGAAGATGAGGATGAATCTACTCGGTTGTACCATGCTGTTTATCAAAATTTGGAATCGTATTTCTTTTAAAATGATATTAACGGGCAGCAGTTCACTTCATACACACAGGTCCAACGCTAAAAGAATGTTCCTGAGAATTCATTTGTATGATTTTAAGTAAAATGTTTTGTCCAAGTAGACTCTGGAGTTCCATGCAAATAAGGAGAATCGAACAGAGAGCTTTAATAGTGATTGTGCTGTAATTCATCAGGCTTGTCAAGGAAAACAATGAATTTGATCCTGACACGTCTATTGAACAACAACTGAACCATTAGTGCAATGAAGAGTAAACATTACATTCAAAATTACATCCAAATATCACGAGTACTCATCTGTTACCTTTCAGAATGTCTTTGAAGACATCTCGAAGCGCCAATCGGGTAAATATACAGAGTTAATTCTCTTCATGATAGTGGGTAAAACAACATGTCCATTCACATTCTATGATCCATCATTCCTTTCAGTAATTTTAGGTTGATGTGAATGTTTCCAAATTCTTCACATAACGCAGGGAACGCATAGGTGTCTAGATGAAATGAAATTAATCAATGTCGAGTTGTCTCAATGTTGTTACCTGAACTGCATATTGGAACTACTAATATTTAAAAGTTTATATTTAACAACAGCTTAAAATTCCGATTTATTTGAGAGTATACCTGTATGCTAATTAGACTTCTAATAGTAAAGCAGTTGCCATGGTTAATCTGCTCATTTAGGAAGAACCTTATTAATTATCCAGGATCTTACCAACCTGACTGTGTGGACGCATTCGGTGCTGAAATGTGTTATCTACTGGTTGCCCACGGAGCGTGTGAAGCACAGGATCTCAGTGTAAGACAACACACAAATTTGTACTGCTGTCAAAGTTGTCACAACATACAGTCTACAGGTCAGTGAAAAAGTATCATAACACAATAACGCTTAGGAGAATTATTACTCTGGTAATCAAGATATCGATTTACTAACTCAGAGATAGACTTATACGAAACTGTTTACACAACATGTTGACACACCAGTGATAAGCTATTGAATGGACGTTGGTTTAATTATAGTCTCCGCAGGTAGAAACAAGTTCCATAAACCTGCAGTGTACTGTTTTGGAACATTCAATATACCTTATTCACAGTGTGATTTAGATTCGGACAACAGAAGAACCGCCATCACCCACTTGTGTAATCTACCACATCGAACAACAATATTTTTAGTTTGTGCCTACCTTAGTGAATAGAAGCCTCGATTGCCAAAGTCGTATATGCCAAACTGTCCTACATTATCTCAATTACATTAGGGATGGGGTTAGGGACAGGGTTAGCACTATCATTTCAACATTAAGATGGTGTGGTGTGGTGTGGTGTGATGTGATGTCATACGCTGTGGTCTGGTGTTTCATTATCATACTCAAAATGATAATTTTGAAAAATACTATTCCGCTTTTTTTATTTACTTTAATTATGGTTTATGATATTGTAATTTTGTAACTCATCCCTTTAACGTTATGATAAAGTAGTCTTTGTTCATATTTCAGATTGTATTGACGTATTTCCGCAGTGTACAGAGTGGGCTAACCACGGCGAATGCCATGGCAACCCCAATATGCTAATTACCTGCTGTCTATCGTGTAGTGGTGAGTTGTTCCGTACAGTCTGATTCTATCATCTAAACAGTTAATTCATGTATTGTATTTGATAAGATGTTGAATGGTTGGGGTTTTTTCGTTTCGGTTGTTTACCCCGTGTAATTATATGGATTATCTCAATTATGACGTCATTCAAAATTCCTGATCAAGTACAAAAATGATAGCAGTTTTTTGACAATGTTCACACCTTCCTACTTTATCATGAAAGCCAGTTAAGAAGAAACAAACGGTGGTCTGGCTTGATAACGCCTTACCAACAATGTTGCATTTTATTGTCTGGTGCAACAAAAATCTTATAAACATCGCTACATTTTATTGTGTGGCACGATAACACGGAAGTATAATTGTTACATTTTAACCCATTGACATGTCTGAAAAAACGTACATAGTGACGATGTATATGATTTGACCACGATTTGCTTCATAAGATATTGGTATCTCACACAAAGAAAATGTAGCAATATGTTGTATGATTGCCGTTACGCCTGGTGACGCAAAACTGCAAGTATTTGCAAGAAATGTATCTAGCCAGATAATAAAATGTAACACTATTAATCAGCTTTAAGTCGTTGCAGAAGACGGTTTATCTCAGTTGACTTCTATTGTAATCCTGATATTCTAATGTCGGTAAAGATCAAACAAGATATAATTAACATTATTAATTAATTTCATATGTAAATATTCAATATAGAAATTGATCCATGTCAGCCTAACCCCTGTCCGACTGGTGATGCATGTGTGAGAATGACCAAGAGTGGCTACCAATGTGAGATAGGTAAGGATAACGTTGTATGCTCCCTGATATCGTATTATGTATGACCCAGTTAACACTAGTCTTAACGTTCAATCGAATCGATAAAAAATAATGAAACAAGAAAGTAAAGAATTCAAATTCAGAAATTCTACTACTTCAGGAACACGAAACGATAATTTTAATGAATTATTTTGTTGTTGTTTTGTTGTTGTTGTTGTTGTTGTTTTTATTGTTGTTGTGGTGGTGGTGGTAGTGGTGGTGGTGGTGGTGGTGGTGGTGGTTGTTGTTGTTGTTATTATTATTTTATTTTTTTTTGTTTGCACATATTTTAGGTGGCGATCCTTGTTTAAACAACCCTTGTATGAATGGTGGTACGTGTGTAGCACTGAGCAATTCTGAATTTGTGTGTGGCTGTGCTCAACCAGATACAGGGGAACTTTGTGACGAAGGTAAGAAACTCAAAATGCTACGTTTTTTGTAGTTCTTTGTGGGATTCCTTTATAACAAGATACAAATGATATATGGAATGAATGCTGTTTCTTATTTCAAGCGCTTGAGGAATCATTAAATTCAACAATTCAATATGTAACGTATTATTCATCACTCATTCACTCACTCATGGTCCAATTCGTCATCAAATATACCAAGCAAGCTCACGACCCTTTCCATCATCTAAGCATGTGATATATTACACACTTCAAACAACAAAACAAACCGTCCTGTAAGAATAAAATTAATGATCAAATTACCAATCAACCATCCTGTCAACAATCAAACTTACTCAAACTTTCCATCGATCGGCAGCTTGCGCAAACTCTGTCGACGATGCTATGAATATAACACTGCTGGACTGGAGTGAAGAGATAGTTTGTTCTGAGGTAGCACGTCTCGGGCTATGTGAGCATCCATACACCCGAGATGCCGCTAAACATGCGTGCTGTGCAAGCTGCAGAGATGAAAGCCCATTCGGTAGATATAGTTTACATTACTTATCGATGCGTTATTATATCGTTAATGTTATACATTTTAAAAATTATATAGCGGTAATATCACAGTTGAAAATGATAAGTATATTATTTTATAATATTGCTTTTAAACAAATAGCTTTTAACTGCTTCCTTTCTTCATGAATGTCAATACTTAAATGGAACACCACTTCAGGAAATTTAAATAAAGGCATTTTCGGAACCTTTGGGTTTTGGACAGTGATTTCATGTTTTAACATCACATAAATTTCGCACCATTACCAAGAAACACCAATTTGAATCTTGTTCAACATCCACTGTTCTAGCAGTGATTCAGTGTTACCCTCAAGGGAGTTTATTTAAATGATCAATAACTACTCATAAGTAGTTATCAGTGAGGGTAATAGGCACTTTGGAGTCATGAATATGTATTGTTCATCTTATACATATGCATGTCTAGTGACTTCCAAAAGGCACACCGGATCACTGCTAATACATTCATAGAACAGTGAATGTGAAACAAGATTCAATTTTGTATTTATTGGCAGTCGCGGGAAATTCATGTGATATAAAATCATCCCGGGATTTCAAGTTGAGAGCATACATTTATTGCCTAGAGTAGTGTTCCCCTTTAACTGATAATTTGAGTGTGTAATTAATGAGTTAGGTGAATAACAAAAACGTCAAATATTGTATTGGTAATTTAAATCAACTATATCCACAGGTTGCTATGATACTGTACCCGAATGTGACCAAGCTAGTGAAGGGACCTGCGAATCGCTGGTCATTGATGGAAAGCTATTAGAGAACCTGTGTTGTGTGTCCTGTTTGCCTTATAAGGAAGTACCTCAAGAACAGGGTGCGTATATTTAGATCTTATTCACCAATATTTTTTGCTTCGTTCAGCTAAGGAAAATGCGAATGCGCTAAGGGGACTTTGTCATTACGAGTCGCTAGACGAGTAGTGATAACCTTAGGTCGAAAGCACTTTCCGGCTGAATGAAGAAAAATATTGAAAGATAGAATAACTAGCGAAAAATTGAAGAAGAAAAATTTGGGAAATTAATGGCAATTTCGAACGTTTGACTCATATTTCGAACACAGCAGAACCAGTGACGTAGACACGCATTGTCGTGACATGGAAGGAAGTTGTCGTGACGTGGAACAACTAGGATATATTGTTTTTCTAAATGGCTAGTGCATGGTATAATACGATATTTTTCCTTATTATATTTATTCGGTCGGTCACGAACATAAGATGTCCTGTCACTACAAGTCAATGACGTATAGTGACGGAATCTTTAAGAAGTATTGGTAAATGGCGGCGATTTTGAACATTTATCACTCATTCAAATAACTTCATAGCTAAGTATTGACCTGGTGATAATCTCAATTCCTAATTTTCCCTCGTAAGAACTGTAAAGTACGTAGCATTATTGTTGTTGTTTATAAATGGGTCTAAACTAGTCTTTATTCAGAGAACATCTGGCCGTGCCAAATAGTACGAGGGCCGTGGCTCGCATAAATAAACATATCAGCGGAAACATATATGTTCAAAACAACGTATGCTCGTTGGGTTTATTTCAATGAACGGTGTAAATTATCGATTTACAATGGTAATTGGATTTTTTTAATCAAACATTCACATTTTGACACAAATGCTTTTATTGAAATACCATGTAAATTAAATAAATAACTGATGTTGAACCGGGTTGTAACCTAGAAAATTTTGGGTCACTCTCTGATCATCAAGTCAGATCGTCCTTGATTGACACGTTTGAATTTTTCAAATACAAGGTTCAGTCGTTTGGTAAGGGTACTTGTAGTTACATCAGACAAACCCATCAAAGAAGAATAGCGAAATGTTTCGATTTTCCATTCTTAGTGATTAAGGTCATTTTCATGAAATGTAATTTCTAGTATGAACATGAAATGGTCTCAATTATTTCAAGGGAGTTGTTTGCCTCGATTTTGATTTAGTTTTTAGTAAATTAAGACTTTATGTTTGCTCTTTACATTTTAGGCTGTGAGAATAATGATGACAACTTCTGTAATGTGTTGGCAACACATGGTTGTGATAGTCCCAACTTACTCATTGATTTCGTCAATGAGATCGAGTGCTGCAATTCCTGTACTACAATAGATCCACAGGGTAAGTATTGTATATACTACCAACTTAAGTTAACACACTAACAGGATTTTAAACGTTTATGGTGAATTTGATATGTGACAGACAGACAGACAGACAGACAGACAGAGACAGACTCGCTTTTTCTTCCTATTTCAAAAGACTTCTGACAGACAAATGTGATACTACCAATGGAGTGGGAAGATCGGAAGTAGATCTCTAGTCCAAGACTAATCATTGCCTTTTGTTATCTTACACTCCTTAGACTGCATCGATGCGTTTGACCACTGTGACTATTTTGCAATTCGTGGATATTGTAGCTATCCCTATCTGAGTGAAACCTGTTGTCAGTCATGTAGTAGTAAGTTGGTGTAGCCCCATAGTCAAATATAATAACGTTTGAAACACGGAGAGAAAGAAGTAACACTGATAGGCAGGCTGGCAGACAGACAATAAGTATGTCTTTGGTGTAGTTATGTGCATAATACCTCAAGGAAAAAACTATATCACCATCGAAATGCATTGGTTGCTAACGTTTTATGATAGGTACCTTGTGTTATTTTCTTTCTTTAGCTAGCAGTACTTTCAAAGACTTAGATTTTACCTTTGATATAAAACACATGTATTCAAGTGTGTGTATATTTGTTTGGTTGAATGTATGTCTGTGTCTGTGATTTTAGATTATCAATTATAGCACAGTGCAAAGTCATGAAAGTAGATAAATCAAACCAACATTTTATACCAACATCAACTTGGATGTTATTGACAGAATGCTCTCATAAATTACCTGTACGAAGATTATCCAGCTGCCAACGCTACTATTAAGGACTGTAGTAGAAATACATCAAATTTACTTTTCCACAAGTAATTTTCATCATTCCTACGACAGATCCAAACGTTTGCCTGGACGATGATACTCAATGCGGTGGTATCGACTACTGTGTCCCTCTGAACACTATTGACACAACTTGTCTTCCCGGTATGTACAGCAACTTGTTTATTTCTTAAACGAATGTCTTCATTTTTCTGTAGACTTAAGAACAGTATTGATCATTAAGTACATTGACCGAAAGTACAAAGTGTTAAGGAAAATATTCATTGTGATTGTACTTCTTTGAACATCTTCGGGACAAATAGACAGACGTGGCGAAAAATAACTTTGGCAAAGCTGATAATTGTCAGCATAACGTCTTTAGTGCACGCACTAAAGAAGAGTTAATTCTAACTATAATGTTATCAACGTATGTTCAATCGATTAGGACCTAATCCCTGTGACTCTCAGCCATGTGAGAATGATGGTTCTTGTGTTGCTGTGGCCGATGGAAGCTATCTCTGCCAGTGTTCAGACCAATGGATGGGACAAGACTGTACTCAAGGTATACACACTGCGTTAACTAGCAATACTAAATACAGCAGAAATTACAACAGCGTTCAGTTTCAATGATTAAACATATTTTATAAGAGCATGATTCATCAAGAAACATCAACAAAAAACTTAGATAAGTAACATCTGTTCAATTAGTGTCAGTTATAAATAGTGGTTGGTGGGTTCAGCCAGATTAATTCCATGAACAGCGAGTTCACGAAATTTAAATGACCCAGCTAAAGTTTATATTACATGTACATGTCTGGTTGTGCCCACCAACTGTGATTTAAAAACTTTCATTAATTGGGCAGATGTTACTTAGTCATCTTGTTTGTTGCTACTTCTTTGTTGTTTACTTAAGGTCAGACATGTTTGATCACTATACTGAATGCTGTTATAATTTCTGCTGTATTGATTTTTAGGCTAGGGTGTGAAATACTTTTTGTCAAATATTTCTTCATTTAATGTCATTTTTATTCAAATCCATATTTAGTTATATGTCAAAATTAACATATATCATTTATTTATTTATTTATTTATTTATTTATTTATTTATTTATTTATTTATTTATTTATTTAATTATTTATTTATTTATTATTTCTTTTATCAATTTCGATCAAATATTTGTTTTTTAGGGAGCTATATCACTTAGATTGCCATGTATGTTTTCAACACATGTCGTCCATAACTAACATAATTTTAATTATTACTTATTGAAATACATCACATGGTAATTAAAAAAAAATTGGTATAATTATTTTTTGTTATTATTCTTTCTAGTTTGTGAGGATACTGTCAGTATATACGTATGTGCCTACTATGCCATGAATGGTATATGTGACACTAATGTTGAAGAGGCTGTACAGTATTGTTGTCGAAGTTGTAGGGACATAAAACCCGGAAGTAGGTGGAACAAAAAATAACAATAAATACACACGTGCGCACTCGCACGCACATACACAAGTAGACACGTGCAACGGCAAGGTTTTGAGTGTAGTTGTAAGGACGTAACACAGAGAAGTAAAGGGAGAAAAAATCAGTAGAATACGTTTCATCAAGATATTTAGAGAGATAGAGAAAAAGAGAAAAGAGAGAGACATGCACGGACACAGAGACGCGCAAGCACATACATACATACATACATACATACATACATACATACATACATGCATACATGCATACATACATACATACATACATACATACATGCATGCATGCATGCATGCATGCATGCATGCATACATACATACATACATACATACATACATACATACATGCATGCATGCATGCATGCATGCATGCATACATACATACATACATACATACATACATACATACATACATACATACATACATCCATGCATGCATGCATGCATGCATACATACATACATACATACATACATACATACATACACACACACACACACACACACACACTTACATACATACATACATACATACATACATACATACATACATACATACATACATACATACACACACACACATACATACATACATACATACATACATACATACATACATACATACATACATACATAAATACACAAAAACAGAAAGGCAGACGCGCGCGCGCGCTCGTGTGTGTGTGTGTGTGTGCGTGTCTGTCTGTCTGTCTGTCTGCTTATGCTTTATATCAAGATTTCTATCTGTATCTGTAAGTGTGTGTCAAATGCACCAACCTTTCAGTGAATTGTGAATAAATCAAACCACAACAGTAAAACATAAAACAATGAATCAGGACTGCTACTGTGTTTGAACGGTTAGTGTGGTTTATCATTAATGTCGACTGGCCTCGAGGGCGAAGCCCAAGGGAAATAGGTTGATGTTGAGGTGATCGACAGGCCCGAGGGGGGAACTGATGTATGGTATTGCCCGAACAAGAGGCCAGTCGACATTTGTTTTATAACACATCTCATTCATACTAATTACTATTAGTATTACAATAAACCTGACACTACAGACAACGTCGTAGTGTACACAGTTCTGTAGGATTATCCTCCACTACAGGCAATACCGTTCCTACTTCCACACAGTATTTTTCTAAAATACTCACAGCATTTTTGATAACACAGTTTGTGCGCTAAGCATCTTTGTGTGACACCAGTTCTGCAAGATCTTCTTCAGACACTTTCCAAAAATGTGAATTATCGTTTGCCGCCATGGCCATTGACCCGTCTGAATATTTGTCGTCCGCAAGGAAGACGCTCACGCATGCGCAATGGGCAGGCAATAGTCCACTCGACTTTTCATTCATGGAAATAATAGATCGGCATTTCCCGGGCAACAGTAATCAAATTACGCATGCCACGTGACAGGGCATTGACCAATCGCAACACGACTCTCGCAGCTGATGTGTTATAATACCAACTGTTATACTAGTATCCTGTCCCCTTTTCCGCTTCAATACAACCTTGATAACGTTCTACTTCTCTACCATAACAATGCATTTCTATTTGTGTAATAATTAGGTTGTGTGGATAATCCAGGCTGTGATGAACTTATTGATGATTTGAATAGTTATACCTGTGGATTCTATTTATACTACTCCTACTGTTGTCGCAGCTGTATGCTAGCACTGTTTGGCGATTCTGACGGTATGTTAACTTATTGATACACTAACTCTCTTGATGTTACCTCCCCCAACGATATATCTCATATGGTATGATTTAGATTACATGACACTCACTTGGTGTAACATTCCTTCTTCTATTCAGAAGTTTCACAAATATGTTGTTGTTGTTGTTGTTGTTGTTGTTGTTGCTGTTGTTGTTGTTGCTGCTGCTGCTGTTGTTGTTGTTGTTGTTGTTGTTGTTGTTGTTGTTGTTAGTTTTGCTGTTTTTGCTGTTAGATTAATTGTGCATCCCATGTAGTCACATTATATCACCAATCGTGCACAATGGTTTGACCTAACTATTCAAAAGGCGCAAAATATACTAAGAATAAAAATTAACTTTGTAAAAACCGTTAACTTTTTATTCATATTCATATTCATATTCATATTTATATATCGTATTCATATTTATATATCGTATTCATATTTTTATATCGTATTCATATTCATATTTTATATCGTATTCATATTCATATTCATATTCATATTCATATTCATATTTTATATCGTATTCATATTCATATTCATATTTATATATCGTATTCATATTTTTATATCGTATTCATATTCATATTCGTATTCATATTTATATATCGTATTCATATCCATATTCATATTCGTATTCATATTCGTATTCATATTCATATTCATATTTATATATCGTATTCGTATTCATATTCATATTCATATTCATATATATATATTCACTGCATTAAAAAGAACACGTCTCTTAAGTCTATGCAGAATGCTTTTTCAGGTCGTATAAGACGCGATGTTTGTAATCAATGCAACAATTTGGAGGAGTCTCTAAACTTATAGCAAAGACACTTCACTGTTTCTAATAAACGTGCATTCCTTTGTTTTTATCGAACTTCGAGAGAGTCATTTCCCTGTTTTCTATGTAAATGTGTATTTGTAGTTATTGTTCGTATTGATCATAAACAAAAATGGTGTCTTTTTGTTGTTTATTGCATGACTCAAACTTTTTTCGCTTTCCTTTGATTACATTTTGACTATCTCAGTCGATGAAGACATCGTGTGTATGGCTAAGACAATGCGGGCAAGACTGTCCGTTGATTGGTTGATGGAAACTCTTGCTATTGATGACGTCAATGCAAATTCGTTTCATCTAAATGACGAGAATTGTCATGGAAGCCTTGTCGTGGGGGCGAATGAGAGTAGTGTAGTATTTGAAACTGGTCTCTATGAATGCATGACGACAGCTGTGGTACGTTAACATTAACATCATTACGTATCGAAAGAATTTTTATTCTATATACTTCTTTTAAAAAAGCATTTACCGTACAAGATCATGCATATGTGATAATTTATCCATCCTTCCATACATTCATCCACCCACCCACCCATCCATCCATCCGTCCATCCATCCATCCATCCATCCATCCATCCATCTATGCATCCATCCATCCATCCATCCATCCATCCATCCATCCATCTATCTGCCCACCCACCCACCCATCCATCCATCCATTCATTCATTGTCAGTCAGTCAGTCAGTCAGTCAGTCACTCAGTCACTCAGTCACTCAGTCAGTCAGTCACTCAGTCACCCAGTCAGTGACTCAGCCAGTCGTTCGTTCGTCAGTCCGTCCGTCCGTCCACCCACCCACCCACCCACCCACCCACTCACTACTCACTCACTCACTCACTCACTCACGCACTCACTCACCCACCCACCCACCCACCCACCCACTCACTCACTCACTCACTCACTCACTCACTCAGTCACACACTCACTCACTCACTCACTCACTCACTCACTCGCTCATTTTATAAATAAAGTTTTAAAATTAAAGTATCTCTAAATATGTCGTTCCTATAGCAATCAGCAGATGGTGACGTCATCATATTTTCGAATTCGGTGTACAGTTCAAGAGGTACCAATCTGTTGCATATGAGATGTCATTATGCTGCACACCTAGTTATCAAACCTATCCACATTATTGCCAACCCATGGTACGTAATGATTTACATAATGCAATTCAAATACAGAATACAATATATGTGAAGAAAGACAAGACGTCAGTCGTCGTCCTAAAACGACTTGCCCTCTTTTTGGCAATCACTATGCGAGAGTGATAAAACTACTATCTCCTTGCAA
The DNA here is from genome assembly GCF_964340395.1 of Glandiceps talaboti. Taxonomy (NCBI): domain Eukaryota; kingdom Metazoa; phylum Hemichordata; class Enteropneusta; family Spengelidae; genus Glandiceps; species Glandiceps talaboti. The sequence continues at coordinate 9,665,327 of NC_135561.1, forward strand.
GACAACTCTTGCAATTTATAGCTGGCGTTATAACATTTGAAAAGTATTCTACCTTTCTTCACATGTTTTCTTTGAGTCTATCAATATGTGAAGGAAAATGTATGTATGTATGTATGTATGTATGTATGTATGTATGTATGTATGTATGTATATGCGTGCGTGCGTGCGTGTGTGTGTGTGTGTGTGGGGGGGGGTGTGTAGAGCGTGTTCGTCCGTACTTACTGTGCGTATGAGCATGTGTGCGTGCTTGTGGGGAGCGTGCGTGATTTGGATACATTATATTCGTTGTCTAATATATAGTACAGTTCATATTACATTTGCCCATACGCGCGCGCGCGCGAGCGCACACACACACACACACACACACACATACATACATACATACATACATACATACATACATACATACATACATACATACATACATACATACATACATACATACATACACACACACATACACACCACTGAATAATCGAAATGATGTCATACAACAATGAACAATGAATGCCAAACAATCATCACATGTACATTAATTTGTACGTACATTTTATAAACAGCGTTGTGTCCGTTGAAGTGGAAGGATGGGGACAATTCGAATACGAGGCAACACTATACACGGACGATACGTTCACTGATATATTCAGCGAGGATGACTTCCCTATCATAATGTGCGATGGCCGACTCATCAACATTGGGATTAAACTTGACGGTGATGATTCTCTTCTTGAAATGGGAGTGGAAGATTGTTATGCTTCTGGGACCGATGACCCTGACGACATCAGTGGAGTTCGATATGCGTTAATCACTCATGGGTAAGTTACCATAAATGTTAGGGACTGGCCGGTTTAATACTTTCTCCGAACTGGGATGATGATGGGTGGGAGTAGACTGTCGACAGTCGCTCGCGCCTTTTTTTCCCCTACGTTATATCTTAAACTCCGATCCGGCGCAACACTAGTCTGATATCGAGGGCCGAAGGCCCGATTGATCGAGGGCCGAAGGCTCGTTATCAGTATGCGATTATAATAGTGTTGCGCCGGATCGGAGTTTAGATAAGATGTAGGGAAAAAAGGCGCGAGCGACTGTCGACAGTCTAGGGTGGGAGTTAAGGTTAAGGGTTTTTTGAATTTTGCCATCGGGCGGCAACAAGTTTCTGATCGCCCTATGAAACTCAAAACAGGCTGATAACCCCCACCACCACCACCACCACCACCACCACGATCATCACTTATTTCTTAACGTGATGAGTTCTATTCAATGAGAGATTAAAACATTGTCGATTTCTTTCAGTTTCAAACTAGACGGCGTACCCCAGTTTTTGTAATAATATTTCAGATTCGAAGGGCCCGATGCAAATCTACCATAAACTTTGCAGCTATGAAGTTATTAAATGAGCCACGATTGGATTTCACACCATTCGTGCAATGCTGTAAAACACATCGAAACATCAAACAAATCTCTCTCTCTCTCTCTCTCTCTCTCTCTCTCTCTCTCTCTCTCTCTCTCTCTCTCTCTCTCTCTCTCTCTCTCTCTCTCTCTCTCTCTCTCTCTCTCTCTCCCTCTCTCTCTCTCTCTCTCTCTCTCTCTCTCTCTCTCTCTCTCTCTCTCACACACACACACACACATCTTGTTTTCTGTATAAACCCTAAACTTTATGTGATATCTTTAATAAACGTAAATCGACATTAGCGGGTAAAATGGCTTATTAATTAATTTGATTTCTTTTTATTCATTTCTCAGATGCCTGGAGCCTACAGTAACCGAGTATAGCATGAATCCACCTAATGACTTGGAGAAACACTACAGTTGGGATGCATTTGACGTCATCAACGATGGTATGAACGAGGGAAATGACAACGTCGATTTATACATTCACTGCAGAGTACATGTTTGCAAAAAAAACGAGATTGAGACTCAATGCTCGCCGGTAAGAAATATGTATAGATTCACTCTAAAAGCCCAATGATAAACTCAGCTTGTGCCACTTTCAGCCAACTACATCCCATTCAAACCTTGCAACAAATCTAATATTAGACACACAGTGCAACTAGTTATCTTTCGTCAAAATCAAATCGAACTTGGTGTTTCCATGTTTCCAAAATCTCCAACTGTGTTTATAGTAACTTCCTGCAAGCTTTACGATAAAACATGGTGGAATGAGTTTAACCCTATATTTTTAACCCGTTTACTGATCATTTTCAAAGGAGTGCTGGGATGTGGCTCGTCGAGATATCGAGAATGAAAACACTGAACGGGAAATCGTCTCAATATCTGATTCAGGGATTTCTGGCAGCATGGTGATCACACACGGTCCTTTGAGAAAAGCATCAACGTAAGGAATTGTCAATTACTTTTATGGTTTCAACCAAAATTGATTTGAATTGAAACAAACAAATTGTAATAAGTTTAATATTTTAATGAGTACTGCTAATTCAGATATGAGAACTTCCAAAGTAAATACTATGTAATATACTAATATATTTTTCTCTCACTTTTGCTATCTGCCCAATATGTGTATTGTTTCACTATTTGTAAACTCTGCATATGGACCGATGACCTAGAAACGCAATAAACATATTATTATTATAAATAGGGTACATTAAAAACCCCACTGTTACGTTTTGTTGGCCAAAGTTCCTGACTTAAAGCTGTAAATGAAACATGGGTCTACTACTTGGAGCTAAACAGAATGGAAGTATAACATTGTTACATGAAAGTCGAGTGAACCTGAGCTTACTCGATACGTGCATGTGATATATATTCCCTGCTTTAATAGCTAGATGAGGAGTCACTAGCAGGCGTCGCCATAGAAACACACGTCTATCTCTATTATGATAGTGGATACATTTCCGTGGATAAACTATATGTGCGTGTATCTGTCGATATACCTGTCGGGTTTTTTTTTCATTTGTCAGTCAGTATATCATATGCGGGGATTACAATGCCAATCACTCCTAAAGTTTGGCACCACCATGAAACATGGTAGCATATCTTCTCGCCTGAAGTTGTTGTTGTTGTTGTTGTTGTTGTTGTTGTTGTTGGGGGGGGGGGGGCTTCTATATAAATTGCATTTACTAAATATTATATTGAAAGTCTTGGTCAGGATGTCAAGATATTCCTGTTGCTCTTAACTTGATCACTTAAAATCGTTTATTGAGGCCTCTGTTTAACGATTGTATCATTTTTTAAATCTTCTCTACAGCTGTGACGGTGACTAAGAGAAAATGTTTGCACCGGTAGAAGGGACAACTGTACAGCATAGAGTGCTCACATTAAAAAAATGATCGTTATTTATTTATTTATTTATTTATTTATTTATTTATTTATTTATTTATTTATTTATTTATTTATTTGTTTGTTTGTTTGTTTGTTTGTTTGTTTGTTTGTTTGTTTGTTTGTTTGTTTGTTTGTTTATTTATGTCTTTATTTATTTATTCATTCATTCATTCATTCGTTCGTTCGTTCATTCATTTATTTTATTTATTTATATATTTATTATTTGGTAGTGTATGTAATCTATACTCTGTATATCAATATCAAATCTCGTGTATCTTTTCCTTGTACATGTAGCTGTTGATGTATGTATAGTAATATTAAACGGGGCACAAACTGAGTGTATACGTGTCTTGGCGTAACTTTTACTGACTGGATATATGAAGGGGTGGCTGGGTGGTTGGTTGGTTGGATGCTTTGGCTAGATGTATGAATGGATGGATGGATGGATAACTGGCTGTATATATGTATGAATGGATGGCTGGCTGTATGAATGGATGGATAGCTGGCTGGCTTGCTGGCTGGCTGGCTGGCTGAATGGATGTATGGGTGGCTGGCTGGCTTTATGAATTTATGGATGAACAATGTAAATACCTATGTTTTCAAATGAAGCCATAACCTAACCCTGCATACTCTTCCGAACAGGGAATTATTATAAAAACATCCTGTTGTTGATGATGATAACTCGTCACGTGATATCGTCAAACAGTAATGAAACTGGTGTGTGTGTTAGGGGGAGGGACAGGCAGGCGGACGGACAGATAGACAGACAGACAGACATGGATGCCAAATTTACATTAGTAAGGCGTTAGTCTTTTATTTCATGTTGACCAAGGAAGGGATCATAAAGCAACGTAACAATTTTGATATTAAAGTTTTGATAATAAAAGTTGAAAGTACAATGACGTCCGAATACGTTTTGAGGCAAGAAAAGACATTTATTTCCGAGGCTTGTCTAGAGTCAGACCAAGAGAGTCCACATGTCTTCGAGTTTAGTACGAATAATATAACACTTTCAACAGTTTCATTGACCACGGCTGCATAAACTACATGTCCACAAACATGGTAGTTTTCAAGCAGCCAGCTTCTTTACCATCAGCATGAAGGATGTGAATTGTTGCTTCGTATTTGCCCTGTAGTAAAACAATGCAATGGCAAAATGAATTAGTTGCTTCGAATTACAACATTTCTGTCTGTGCTTTTATTAATGTGTATGTATGTATGTATGTATGTATGTATGTATGTACTCCGATATCATTTCTACCAGAGGGGGCGCTTTAAAAGGCTACCAGCTTGGCTACGAGTATCCAGTCATCTATCGTTATGATACATTCATGTATATACTTACATCGACGAATAGTTTTAGAAATGATGATATATTCGGTGAAGGAAGGTCAATAGATATGTTGCCTTGGTAACGGCCTGTAGATGGACAATCACATACTATGCTTTGATCGCTTGAACACCAGTGATCACCAAGGAAATCTTCGATGAGGTAACAAAAGTCGTAAGTACTGGAAAAAAGGTGAAACACATATAAAATTATTCTATTCGAATACGAAAAACAGGTTTAGGTAAATGGAACCAGACAATTTTTTTTCTAGGTCTAAGGACTCCCAAACAAAAAGCTTGTTTTGAGCAAAGATTTAAAATTATGATTTAGGTGAGATTTATCTGTTTACAAGCACATTCAGGCACCATGCTAATAAGACATGGCGTTGCATTCAACATCGTAGTCGGAACTTGGAAGAGATGCATGCATGTAAGAGCGTATGATCCCTACATTCGTAATCACGATAGAACTTGAGCATTGCGTTTGTCAACAAACAAAAGCACTTCATCTGCACATGTGTATCGGCCAGACTCTGTCCTTTAAAAGTAGCATGTAATAAGTATGATGACCGGAGGGTAATTTGTCCCAAAGCTAGGTCAAGCTAGCTTTTAACTTTAACCTGTACAGATATATAGAAAAAAAGCGTATTGTACAATGAGAGGTAATGCGTTCAAACAACGTATTACTTTTTTTCAATGCCATACTAGTGAGTTCGAAAGTGCAAATGACCTTGACACAGGTCGATGTTTGATCGTTTTGGGTTAACAATAAATATTTTTTTCTTTTCGAAAAGCTGTTGCTCGTTTTACGATGAACACAAATTAAAATAGTTACATTTATATGGTATAGTGTACAATTTCTACCATATTTTGACAGCTATATTAGATTTACCTAAATAACGTAAATTTTATTGATGAATTGATAAAATAACACGTCATGTCTTTCTTTGTTCTTTGAAATGACACATTTGATTTCGTCACATGAGCAAATATACCAGGGAAATTTGAAAACCCATTCAAGTACGTCAACTTACCAGGAACCGAAATCATTTTTACATCTCACAGGTATTTTAAGCCATCCTATCTTTTTCATATCAACTTTGATCTTTGCCCCCTTTTCGAGCTGATGTATAGTCATATCATACCCAAACTCAACAGTACCGGGAAGCTTTATAGGCGATGGGGTGAGTGACAATTTAGAAAAGGTTACGTCACTTCCTGCATTTCCTGTGGATCACAAATTTTGAGAAAAAAACACCTGAAGTTTAAATCTTGTTTAGGTAAATATAATACATGTACTATAATTAGGACTACAGGATCATGGTACTAAAGTCAAGGGTTGTTTGTGTTGAATGTATGCCTAAAAGTCTCTGTCTGTCACCCTTGACAGCTGTGCAATTTAACTGTTCAAAAATATTTTGTGATAAGTTAACATAACATGGTGAGAGAGAAAATTAGTAATTTGAATACGTTTCTGTATCCAAGAGTCTCCTTATTGCGTTGTAGAAATAGTACCTTCTTTGTCAAGTTATTAGTCACAAAACTGTATTAATGTTAGAGAAACTCTTACCTCCACAAGGTTTCCAGCTGAAAACGCTGCGAGTTTGTACCATAGATGATCCACAGTATAGTGCGAATACTAGGAATACCAATGGTAGAGAATTCATATTCACGATTGTTGTCATAGGAAGTGTACGTGGTGTGTTTGTCGATAAGCAGAGACCTTACGTCATATCAGTGTCTCACCTGACCTCGTTGTGAAGTGTAAAATGCTGTGGCAAAAGGTCTGCTGGAATACCAACGCCCATTCTGAATCCGTCATGAGCATTACATGTACATTGTATTCCATGCATGATAGTGGCCGTGTTGAATTATAAAAAAACCCCAGAAATGTCACTACTTTGCATAAATCGAAGGTCAGATGGCTATAACTGGCACTTGATGATGCGGTCTATTAATAGTTACTTATTTATGCTGGTCCTCTAACGATTCGAGTTAGCCAACCTGTAGACTAGAAGCGAGAGTGTCGCTTTACTGTTTCGGCCATTATATCTGCCATTTTAAATTTTCACTTTTTTTACAACCACCAGTATCTCCCTGGCATGCCTACAGAGACCAGGTGTAAACTGAATGCCTTCCGTAAGGGCAAACCTTTAGATCTAATTACCAAAAAGTATGCAAATAACTTATTAAAACTAAAAGCTACATCACAAATATTTTAACGACAGGTGCAGTTTGGTATCGCAAATGTATGTACCAAATTATATTGAATTTAAAGCTTGCATTCTTAAAATAGAGCTAAACTACTAATTACATAAATTGCTCATTAATATTCATGTATGTTTACAAAACCTAATCAGTTCTTGCTATTACCCTACGGAATACATGCACCAAATTTTGTTTGAATTGAGCCAGCCTTTTTGGAGAAAATTGTAATACAGACACAGACACAGACAGACCGACAGACAGACACACAGACACACACACACAGACATACATACATACATACATACATACATACATACATACATACATACATACATACATACATACATACATACATACATACAGACAGACAGACAGAGACAGACAGACAGACAGACAGACAGACATACTTTTCATTCCCAATATATAACCTTCCTTACGGAATTCGAAGGTAAAAATGGCAGTTAGGATAGCTAAAATAGCGTAGTCATTAGTCCATCAAGTCCGTGCAGATAGTCTAGATTCAAGTTCATGTGATGAACCCATAATTTATGTTAATGTTTCCACGTTTTGCTTCGGGTTGTCCATGACTTTATACCAGCAATTATAACGACTGTTTGTAGACGGAAGGATGAGCAAAAAGGAAAAAAAATGGCGAATTAGAAATAGGACACATCGACTACACGAAATCACTTAATATGTACTACACCGCTTATGTATAATTTCCGAGAGAGAGAGAGAGAGAGAGAGACAGAGAGAGAGAGAGAGATGGAGAGAGAGAGAGACAGAGAGAGAGAGACAGAGAGAGAGACAGAGAGACAGAGAGACAGAGAGAGAGAGACAGACAGACAGACAGACAGACAGACAGACAGACAGACAGACAGACAGAGACAGAGAGAGACAGAGAGACAGAGACAGAGAAAGAGAGAGAAAGACAGAGAGACAGAGAGAGAGACAGGGAGAGAGCGAGAGAGAGAGAGAGAGAGAGAGAGAGAGAGAGAGAGAGAGAGAGAGAGAGAGAGAGGGGGGGGAGGACCTTGCTCATAATCAAATACACGTAAAGACAGACTGATGACATACAGATGTATAATTAGAGATTAACGTATCAGACTTTATATGCAAGTAAAGCGTTAGTTCTTTATTCCACTAATTATGATTTCACTGTATATGTCATAATAAATGATATTATAGACAATGATCAGAATGCATGTAACTTGCCTAAAGTACAGACTGTAATGTTATCAGTACAAAGACGTTTTCGAAAAAATAAGGTAATATCTCAGTCTGAGATGATTTTTTCCGAGGATTGTCTGGACCATGATTATGTTCTTCTTTACCACGTCCTTTCAAATTAGTGAATTTGCTCCATATCTATTATACTAAATCTACAAAAGTGGTAGTTTTCAAGCAACCAGCTAGTCTACCATTGGCATGCATGATGCGAATAGTTGTTTCGTATTTGCCCTGTAATAGAACAAAACAAAATGTTACAATATTACAATAAATACGCTGCTTCGATTTACCACATTTGCGAGTATGTATGTATGTATGTAAGTATGTATGTATGTATGTATGTATGTATGTATGTATGTATGTATGTATGTATGTATGTATGTATGTACTATGTACGTACGTACGTACGTACGTACGTACGTACGTATGTATGTATGTATGTATGTATGTATGTATGTATGTATGTATGTATGTATGTATGTATGTACATTTTTTGTATGTATGTATGTATGTATGTATGTATGTATGTATGTATGTATGTATGTATATTTTTATGTATGTATGTATGTATGTATGTATGTATGTATGTATGTATGTATGTATGTATGTATGTATGTTATTGTGTATGTATGTGTCTGTATAATATATTTGTGGTAATGATGTAAAACTAGGTTCGAATTCTGTTGATAATTGGTTTGATGTATGTCTGTTTGTTTTGCTTAATATCAGGATTTCACAAGAACGACAATTATCGTGAAACATCTCGTGAAACAGCCACTGATGCTTTTACAACTCCCTGGATGAAATAGATTGGTGATAGACACCGAACAGTGACATTAGTGTAATTCGGGGTTGCTGTTCATCACTGGCATGTCTTTTACCGTAGGGGGCGCTTTCAAAGCCGGTTAGTCTACTGTTAAAGTATATATTGCTGCGTAGATACAGTCTTCTATTCTTATGATAAATCCATGTGTATATACTTACATCGGCAAATAGTCGGAGAAATCTTGATATTGGTGGTACAGGTAGGTGAAGAGATCTGGTGCCGTGGTAAGGACCTGTAGAGGGACATTGACACTTGACGTTTGGATCGGATGAACACCAGTTTTCGCCAAGGAAGTATTCGATGAGGTCACAGAAATCATAAGTACTGAAATAAAATATGCAACGTTTTATGCTGGTTATGTTCATAATAATAAGTACATCACTTTAGAATGTTAATTTAAAAAAATACATTGCCGTTAACCACAGCCTCTTTTTCGGTACTGTCCAAGCTTAATATTTCGCATTGTCGCGGGTTTGTGAGAATGCAAATTTGATGTAGTCGCACATCGGGTTTCCAGTCTGCAGCTCAGAAAACTTAGCCACCAACATCACAGAAAGTAATAAGAAACTACACAAACTACGCTTTAAGAGCAAGATCATAACATTTTCACTAACTCAGTGTTTTTGCTAAGGGCTGGGAACCCAGTAACAGGAAGGGGGAATCTGGTAAGACTGGCAGAGTTTCCAATACATTAATTATACCATATTACTAGTATATTATAGCATTACCAATTCCAGTGAATTTTGTGACGTCATCGCTGTACATTATTACTGATAATGTACCCCATTATTGGGCATCGCGGCCCCGGAACGAGCATAACAATACAAGCTTATTTGTTGTGTTTCTTCGTACGACTAGGTATTTTTTCGAAATGTATGTTGTTACTTATGATTGTCATTTCCACTGTTTAAAAATACAACGCATTCATGAAACAAGTTTGTCTTCACAGCAGTTCATTGAAGTGTATATGTGTGTGTACGTGTACGTACGTGTGTCGCTATGATTAGTATTCAGCTTCCGCGCCGAACATGGCAGACGATGTTCAGCGCTGTGTATATTATACGTTGTTTTGCGTTTCTCGGTCTACAAATTCACTGGAATTGGCAAAACTATAAAATAATAACAATAATGTATGCCCTCCCAGTCCATAATGGACTCAAGCAAACTTTGCACTCCATAATGGGCTCGGCTGTCGCCTCGCCCATTATGTCGTTCAAAGTTTGCTTTCGTCCATTATGGGCTGGGAGGTCGTACATTATTGTTTAAATATTGGTGGGAAACCTAGTTTTAAAAACCTAGTAAAATGGGAACTCAGTACAGGTAGATTTTACATACTTACCACCCATAACAAAAACGTTAACACTGCAAATGAATGAACTAACTTGCCACCAAAATACAGGCAGCAAAACATATATTGGCGATCGCATGTTTGCCTATTGTTGCAGTACCTTTAATTGGTTTATTTCTCTTATACTAAATGTAACAAATTGCAGTCATGTATCTTAAATTACATAATGCAATTTGTAGTTTCTTTGACTTATGTGTGATGGTATCAAACAGAGCTACTGAATGGTAGCATATAGGTATTACCTCTCCCAAGTGTCGACCGGGCGATGCATCTAGTATCTACGGTAATGTGCAGTTCATTCCTTAAACTAGCAATTTTCTCATCAAATTCTTAGAACAACGCTGTGGTTCGACCATAATTGACCAATTATTTTTTTTTACATCTCACATTCATTAATCTTAACTGGAGATGACATTTTCAAAAATACAAGTGTACTTACCAGGAACCAAAATTATTCCGACATTCAATTCGTTTACGTGAGGTCGACCATAATATCTTTGTCAACTTTACCATTTCAACTTTAACCTGTGCCCCCTCTTCAAGTCGATTTATGTTGATATCATAACCCAACTCAGCGTCGCCTGCGAGCTTTAGAGGCGACGGGGAGAGTGACAAGTCGGAAAAGGTTACGTCACTTCCTGTGAATAAAAAATAGAACTTTTCAATACAATATAAGTCTTACTTTATAATAGAATAACAGATGTCGAGAATATAAAACTACAAAACTCTTAAGTATATAGAATTTGTGTAGGTTGCTTGACATTGCCTTCTATTGGTGTAGAAAAGTATAGTACTGGTAGAAATATCTTTCTCATCCTTGGACACTTTAACCAGGAAAGAACAGGAATCTTCAATATTTTGTTACTTATAACAACAATAATAATAATGTAGCGCTTTTTCAGTTTGTGCGCAAAGCACTTTATTTATTACCCCACAATTAGTAGCCCTGGCACTGATATATAGAGGCACAATGGCCCTTTACATTCTCAACTCCCTGGGGGGGAGGGGGGCATAAAATCCATCGCAGCCTTTATAAACGCATGGGATTAAAGCATTCACATTGCAACGTCTATCCTACCAGGTTCCCAATCATACAGCTGGCTTGAGTGAAGCAAAGTCATGGTACAAATCTTGCCCAAGGAGTCCACTTTAGTCACTCAGAAACAAATACGGTGGGGCTCGAACCGGCAACCTGCAACCTATAGAGTCCAAGCCGATCACGCTAACCATGACTCCACACTTGATTAGTTAACAATGAAAACAAGTAGAGTCATTAATAATTTCATTTCTTGATCAGTTGATAAAACCCTAACCATACCTGAATGCATTGTTGCACCATAGAAATATTAAACATAATACCTACTTGTGGCTATAATTATAATTTTGACTCCTAGTCGCTTATAATACGTCATTTCCTATTTATAGACTAGATACAAAGCAGGTTACATACAGTAAAAGCAGTTGCCAAAAAGGAATTGGTGTGACCACAATCGCATTATTACTACGAAAATTGAGATTCAATATGTTCCTTTTACTGACCATAGTCATTCCTTCTTGATGATATTATACTGTTTGGCGAAGAGTTTACGTGTACATATTTGTACCTATATAATTCGATGTTTAACCGCTTGCGTCATTTTCCGGATTACTAGTGTATAGAGTAAAAGTAGGTCACATAGATGCAGTTACCAAAAAAAGGAATTTGGTGTCACCAGAATCTCATTATTACTTAGTTTAATAAAATTGACATTTAATATTTTCCCCTTTCCTTCTTCCATTTTGATGGCCATTCTCGTTTCTTGTTGACAATTTTGTATTTGTATTGTCTGGTGGGGAGTGTATGTGTGTTTACGTATACGCTTTCACTTTTGATCGTTTACGTCATTTCCGACTTGGTAGACTTCCATCAGCGTAGGACGACAGAGTGACATTACTGTGACAATATCGGTCAACTACTATACAATCTTTCTACGAAGCGATCCTTACACGGTCCTCCATCCTGCGAGGAATGCACTATATGTCTTCGGAACTTCCTCCCAGACAAAAACACAAATACGATGCAAAGCGTATCGTACTTCAATGGACGGCTACTCATGCTTTCAGTGAAAACTTCTCAACAAAACGTTCTCTTTGAATTAGGCATAAAAACATTGTGTGGTTCCGACTACATTTAATTTTAAATTAGGTGGGGTAGATAGATTTTTATTTTATTTTATTATATTTTTTTTCCATGAGTTTCCAGTTCATGTTTTCCATTGTTTTCCAAATGGTCTCTGTGTTGTTTATTCCTTCCTATCAGATGTACAGCCATTACAGATTGGAAGAACAGTTTTATACTGTCTGTTTAAGTTGATGCCAGTTTCTGCACCCACCATTTCATGCGAGATTTCACGATTTTCGGGATTTTATTATTGAATACGTAAAAAATGTTTAGGGTCGGCGTGAAAAACTAGGTGGGGTCGGGTAACCAGAACCAAACAACTTTTTAAATTAGGTCTTGATATTAATTAACAACGTAATGTAGAATATGCCTCGGAATCATTTCAAAACTATTTCTGTAACTTTGTTCAAGAAAACTCCGACCTATTCTCAGTTAAAATCAATTAAAAAAAATATGGGTCACCATACAAAGTTTTGAAACAGAGCTCAAAATGATATCAAAACATTTAGTCATCTTAGAATACAATATGGCAGCTGAATACTGTGTCTGTGATAACTCTACGGGGGGGGGGGGAGAGATTGAGGATTTCTTTGAAAAAGGACGATGAACCCCCAAATTTCTTTATTATTCTAAAAGGACATCGACCAGGAAAAGGCATGTATTGTTTGTCGTTCCAAACTATTAAATATAAATATCGGTAAGACTGCTCAGTCGAGTCAAACAACGATTTGTTTATTATTCAACTTCCTGCCATAGATTAGTCTCACGTCTTTTCGTAATGTAATGTGTGACTAAAGAGAACTCTTGATTGACCAACCTAATTCAATATTCTTCTACCGTGAAGTGTGTAATGTGAAGACTAGAAAACCAGTATATTAATGTCGAGACACGCTTTAAAAGAAATAGAATTTACGCCGTGACTCAACGCCTGGTCGACAAATTTGATAATTCTGTGTTAGGGGTGAGATCAGTAGTTCAATGTTGGATAACAAAATAACTTTTTTAGTATGGGGATTGGGGATGGTTTTTTTTGTCCCATTTCAGTTCTCGTCCTACAAGATCAATTGTAGGTTTAAAGGAATCTGTGTTGTGCTTCTAAAATACAAATATTTCTTGAAACTGTCCTGAAATCAAGATAGGGGAGAATTTTCTCTATATAATAATAAATGCGTAGCACTTAAATACATCAAAGTGTCATTAAAAGAGCTATTTATTTCCTCACTACATACTGGCTTTGTATTCATAGTACTACATACTACTACATACTGATTTGAAATTGATAGTGTTGTCTGACAAGTATCCCGGATGTTGCCATCCCTATCGATGGAAAAATATTATGTGTATATTGGGACATCTGAGAATCTATGTCTGTTTATTGCCTATTTCACCCTAAGAGTATACAAATGACTTTATCGCTAGTCAGGTTTGGTTCAACCTCAAAATACACGGTCATGCAGAGACGACTTTTACACGAGGACAACACCTCAAAGTTGTGATGTTGACAATTGGATTATCGCGGTTTGTTACTGTATCCTGATGGAGAAAAACAAAGTCAGTGTTTGTTTTGTCGGTTACCGAATTGTTTCAACCCCCAAACCAATTTAACCTATCGCTATTATGTGTACGTGTAGTATACGAACCAATACTCGTGTAGGTCAAGCAGAGATCATAAACGTGGGCAATCGAATGATTCCAGGCTAACGTTGCACTGGGTAATTTTTTTTTATTAAAGTGATGAAATGTTTATCAATGACGACTAACGCTGGTATTAAGCTAATGTGGCGAGTTACATGTTGGTATACCCTAAAATGACGAGTTCAGTCTGGTCCGTCTTTTCTATAGATTTGGAAAAAAGAACAACATATGTCATGTATACCCGTACTTCCTTGGATCACCCATCAAGCGACTAATGCACCATGCCATAACACCCACGTTATAAACTCAAAATATAGGTCATCGTATTGTATATACAATGTTGTCTAATGGAATATGTGATAAATTGCATCACCATCACCCCGGAATCATTAGGGACCGGTCTATCTCGGGGGGGGGGGGGTACTTGGAATGATTGGATATCCCCCTGTTTTGAAATTGGAAGTAAGGAATAATCCCGTTTTGAAAATTTTGAAGGAGGGGGCATTGTGTTTGGATTGTGATGGAAGAATGAGTCGTTTCTATGATGACCTTGTCTGAACTACGGTACATTTCGTGTCTTCATTTCTTACCCACGTTCTGTAATTCTGTACGTTTCTTCACCTAGAGTGATGTTGAAACACTGGCTAACTACAAATACATATATTACCTTCCACACTAGTCACTATCTCATGTAATTACTTGCAAACATACTTCAAAGTTCTTTAAAATTAGCTTTTCGAAACTCTGAAATTATTACCTGCATAAAACGTTGTGGATAACCTAAAAACTGTCGCATAATTAATAGGGCCAAACCCCCTAGCCTCCAGGGTTTCCAGGGGAGACTCCCTAGGACGTCACATTTACATTGATTCAAACAATAGCCGTTGATTGTATACGTCACTATATATATGACTAGCCAATCATTGCAAACTACATTATAAGCCCCACCCCGTACCCACACTTTTCGCCCCTTCTACACCCCCGGCCCTTCACAGGGTAAATAAGCACCGTGATGTATTAAATGTTTTATTATTTTAATTATTCAAACAACTAAAGTTTCTCTTCCATATGAGCAAACGTGTTGGGGGCGTGGCCTACATACCAAATTAGCCATTCATCTGTTGATTATGATAATGAATGCATAATCAAATTACGATAGGCTGAAACATCATAATTCGTTCTAAAGGTGGTTTAGAGGTCCTGGTGTCTAGCGTTTACGCTTAAGGATTGATTTTACAGGTACGATTGATATATTATTTTCATTATAAATTCTCTTTTACAGACACGGTATATTTTGCATTTGAAATTCTGTCAATTTTGGTATTGGCGAGTCTTGCATTGCACAAAGAACACACAGTGCAAGATGGGTGTCGACCTAACTGTCTGGAGGGCCAAAACTGGAACATTTGGAAGCGTGGACATTCGAACAATAGCATCCATTCACCTGTTGAATTCTTTGCGGACATTTCGGTTACTGGTGGTATGTATGTGATACTGATTTTATGTGGTGATATCAAGTTAAATCCATACCCTCCAAGCACTATCTAAGAGGAGTTAAAGACAAACTACAATTTCAGCTACTGGTGACTTATTACCCCCCCCCCCCCGACGTAGAGGATAGTGACAAAGAGGTCGTTAACCTGGCAATAAGGCGAGGCAGATTTTACTGTTTATTTATAGATTTTTCAAAAGTCTTTCACTCTATTTGTCATTTTTTTAGTGGGTCAAATTATTTAGACTAGGTATTCATAGTAAATTTGTATCGGTCTTACTTTCAATGTACAGCAGCAAGCTTGAGTCCTGTGTCAGAGTGCAAGTGAAGGGCTTACTTAAATAAAATAGATTATTACGTTAATTATATTTGTCATTATGGTACTTAATTGTCTGTTTCAATTTCCTCTCATCAGAAATCATGAATTGGATAATGTTCCTTTGTGTCCTTGTAATGACTGCTGTGGGTCGTTCAACTGATTACTGCATAATTGGTGCTGGACCAGCGGGACTACAAATGGGATATTTTCTAGAAAAAGCTGGTCGTGAATACGTCATCTTTGAGAGGAACGACGCAGCTGGTTCTTTCTTCTTGCACTATCCAAGACATAGAAAACTGATCAGCGTGAATAAAATTTATACTGGAAGTTCTAATAAGGAATTCAATTTTCGTCACGATTGGAATTCTTTGATCAGTGATGACGAGCGATTGTTGATCAAGTAAGTCACATGTCAATCACGTGATGTGATGTGACCTCGTCTAAAGTCTGTATATACATCACAAAAGTTCAGGAAACAAATTATCATGACATCACCTAAAATATACTTTCTCTCATTACTTCGAGCCAAATAGAAGTATACAGCCCGTTTCATGACAATGTTAACTGACTCTGTTTGATACAATCATGTTGAAACCAATAAAAGTTGCACATTCTACACTTAAGCAAAATCGAAACTGCTTGTTGCTACATTTTCTCAAAATGTAAACTATTTAAGCGTACTGCAACTAGATGCAGACATACAGGTGCCAATGTTTTGATATCTGCATTTACTGTATGCATGGCGGCTCATTTCATTTAGACAAAATGTAACAAGAATATGTACATCCATTTAATCTTGCATTGTTATCTGGAAGGGTATTTAAAACGTGCGTTTTATAATAATTGGATTCTGCATAGTTGTGCGAAACAGAGCTACTGATCATTAACATGGAACGGGCCGTACTAAAATGTATAATTTAAATATTCAAGTGTTGTACATGTAATCAAACATGGCTACCATGCTCAGACGCAAAGGACTCTGGGATTATCTGTGGTTATTGTAATACCTAATGTGGAGCTACTGATAAAATTAACCTCCCACAATTGTCAGGGTAACTATGAATTGATTATTTCTGGTTAATAACAATGTAAAAATATTGTTTACAATACTAATTGATTAGTATTTATTATTACATTTCCCATGATACAACATTCAACATGGCGGGTTTGCAAGTTCCCTATTAGACACTCTAAAACGCACAATAGTCTGTAGTGCTTTTTTCAGACGCTATAGCTGTATGTGTATTCCTTCCACAGCTATAGTTCTCTAGATTTGTTGTTAATTAAAGAGGTATCTCAAGATATAGTATCCAGATATTAAAAAAACCCTACAATGAAAACCAACTAACTATACACAATCTTTACTTTCAGACATTACTCCAAAGATTTCTTCCCACACGCTGACGTCATGGTTGAATATCTTTCTGATTATGCTAAACGATACCGATTACGTGTAAAATACAAAACTGACGTCACAAACATCAAGAGGATCCATGGAGAAGACGTTGACTACAGATTTGAGTTGACAGATCAACATAATGTGACGTATAAGTGCAGGTATTGTTATTGATTTACTAGTTATTTGTTCTATGGTCTGGTTAATTAAATATGAGTGACCTAAGGGGTCCTGTCGTTTTGAGTCGAAGATGAGAAGTGAAACATATCTTTAGAGCACATGTATTTTCCGGTCGAATGAAGCAAAATATTTGAGAATAATATTATTATACCTGCACATGATAATTTACGACGACTTTTGAAAAGTATTGGTGGTGACTTGAAAGTTTTTGACTTAGTTCTGAACCAATGACACACGCCCGTTGTCATACGTAGAACAACCAGATTATAAATCCCCATATTTTGTTCGAACGTGTTCAACCTTAGTTGCCTAAGGTATAATAACTCAAGTAATTATTAATTCAGTTGGCAATCATTGTAATTTCTTTTCTCCTATTTAATTTCCGGTAACAAATTATGGAAACCTGGACACATTTTGTTTCGGACTATAAACAACATCTCCATTCATACTTCAAGCAATGTGGATTCTAAACAACGTATTCTGGAGACGTCTCCATATTGCCTATGATCACCCACCACAATTTCATTCAAAATTATAGAAATTATATTTCATACTAGGAATTTTGTGACAATATCAAAGTGGGTTAAAATGATAGGAAATAGATGTATTTTTAAACTCTTGAGTCCTGGAGAGTAATTTCATGATTTTACTTTTAATCTCCGCGATTATAAAAAAAAACATTAAAGTGAATCTCTATTTGACCTTCATTATTCTCATAGTGGTCGCGTGTTGACTTAGCAGATATACATATTTATTAATTGAACTCTACATCTCCATGATATTTTATCTGAAGGTAATAAGCACTTAGGAGTCATGAATATTCATTGCTCATTTAATGCAATTAATGAAACTTAACACCCATTTCTCGTCCATCTGAGCACTTAAGTATATCGGTGTATACTGGTTTATTTCTGTTTACAGGACACTTATCATGTGTACCGGAATTTCGACACCCAATAAACCTCTATTTCCTGGTTTGGAATACACAGTTGGGTACGAAGACATGTCAATCAATAAAACAGATTTCATGGGCAAAACTGTCCTCATTCTTGGTAAAGGTAACTCTGCCATGGAAACCGCTACGTATGTAGGAGATGTTGCCAACTTCGTCCAGGTTGTATCTTCATCATTTCCAATAGAAGCCTATAGCTCCCATTACGTAGGTGACATAAGGTGGGTAATTTGGTGATATGGTGATTTGGTTTCTTGAAATCATATTTTGTGATGTTTCTTGTTTTTTATTTCCGGTCATCCGAAGATACTTAGTATAGTGTATACACTTTTATAGGTATAGACCTTGAAGAAGCTAGTCTAAGAATTTTTTTTTTTTTGAAAATTCGAGTTTACAAATTAGTAAAACTTACTTTTTGTTCCACAATTTATTCGAATCAGAATCGATCATGGTCAAAATTTTGTTCGATATCTTAGATTATATTTATCTCTGGCTCTCAATTCCTATCTCGTTTTCTACTATCCCACCTCTTGCCCCTTTCTTTCCCCATTACACACAGACACAAGATATATTCGTTTCCACTCTGTCTCTCATCATGTGTATCTCACACTCTCTTCCTCTGCCGCTTCCCAATCTCAGTCTGTCTGTCTGTCTGTCTGTCTGTCTGTCACACATACACACTACTACTACTACTACTACTACTACTACTACTACTACTACTACTACTACTACTAATACTAATACTACTACTACTACTACTACTACTACTACTACTACTACTACTACTACTACTACTAATATTATTCTAAAAATCACCAGCTATTTTAAATGTTTAGTACATTTTCGTCAATTGCAGTCAACAGTTAAAATACGATTTTGTGGTTTTCTTCCAAGTTGCCATCATCACTAACGTAACTCGTACCTTTTCAGGGCGGTAAACAATGATATTTTTGACACATTCCTATTGAAGACTTTAGACGGAATGTTAACTTTTAAACTTGACGGTGTCCTTGGCGTTCATAGAAACGATGATGGTACACTACGTGTTACCTTGGACCATCCAATCAGTGAAAGAGATAGTTTTCACATGAGATCTTCATATGACGTCATAATACGATGTCTGGGATTCCTTTTCGACTTCAGTATATTTGACGAGTAAGTTAAGTAACATAGAACGTAGTGTCGGTTACCCAGACTCCCACCGCTGGGCTCTACTACGAGACGTCTGGTGCGGTCTCGTAGGCAGGGCCCCCAGCGGTGAAAGTCTGGGTAACCGAGACTACATATAGAACAACAAATTAATCAGTTTAGACAACCATAATACATACAATGATTAAAGGAAAAGTTCAGTCAGACCATTTTCAGCATTTAGTATACACTTGACTTGACTGTATTGATAGTCAATGATTTTCAATGGTGAGAAGATGACACCTTGGTAATTTCTTCAACCTGAAATCTTGAGGAGAAGCCATACTGTACTTGATACAGTTTCCGGACATTTTGGCGATTTCCTGCAAGGGCAGTCTTTTTCAGAAATTATGATAAGTGAATTATTCAACTGCAATTCTTTCAGTTTAAACATACAACAACCCTGCGTATATATTTTCAAACATGTATATCTTTCCATTACGATCCCACTGACAGCTCCAGTAAACCGTTCCCAGCACCACCTAAGAAAAGTTACCATCAACCTAAGTATCCCCTTATAAACGATGATTATCAATCTATAAACGTTCCCGGATTATACTTTGCCGGTACCAATTCACATTCAGTGGACCACAAAAAATCGTCAGGTGGATTTATCCATGGATTTCGATACACAGGTAGTCCCCAGTGTAATTTGTTAACTGATCAGTTCTTCACTGTGTTCAAGAGAGAGAGATGAGAGAGAGAGAGAGAGAGAGAGAGAGAGAGAGAGAGAGAGAGAGAGAGAGAGAGAGAGAGAGAGAGAGAGAGAGAGAGAGAGAGAGGAGGGGGGGGGGAGGGAGGGAGGGAGGGAGGGAGGGAGGGAGGGGGAGGGAGAGACGGAATACTTTTCAAACATTAAACTTGGAGTCTTTATTTATCATTAATTTTTGTTAAATCCGACAGCCCGTGTACTCCATCGAATACTTGAACACCGAAATCATGGCGAACCATGGCCGTCAATTCGTCAGCCAATCACTGAACTGCTGAATCATTTGGTGAAGAGAATCAACGAAGCTTCCGGTTTGTATCAGATGTTTGGCGTACTTGGTGACGTCATTGTTTTAGATGAGTAAGTCTTTCTTACCTAATGCATTCGCCTTTATCATTTAGCCTAAACCTTTGAGCTGGTGGATTTCGACAATGTTCTCTTTTGAGAGAATTAGTTGAAATCAAGAGCGAAGTCAGTTTTACGACTTTTAATTGAATTGCGTTCACAACTGGCATTGATTTTGTGTTTTCTTTCTTCGATTTCCTAATCATACAATCCGAGGTGGATCCGGTCCGAAGTTTCGATTTTTGATCTAACATGCACTGTTACGGTCAGACGTTGATAACCGCCACCGTTTCACTTCGAGTTTTCAATAAATAAAGGGCTAGGTCTAGCCCAAGGTCTAAAACTCAGTGGTCTGAGGGGTCTTTTAGTGATCAGAGGTCTAAGTTGTATTCTTATGATGCTCGGATGTCGTTCTCGGACTGACAAATACAATGTAAATCGGTCTACGTTTTTGCTAGACTGGGTTACCCAAACTCTCGCCGTTGAGGGCTTTACTGCGTTTTTGCAAGCAAACATTTGTAGAGGGCGCAATTTGTTGAAAGGGCAACATGTCTTCTATTATGTCTTCTCAGTGAAGCGGATGTGTACGACTACTATGAAGAATTTCCCGTCAAACTACTGTCGAAGTTTACAAACATAACTGGCAAAACAGCTGATAGGGTTATTGTTTTCTTATTGGAATTCGGCCATAATGAAGGTCAGAAATTGAATTTTTCAGAAAAATGTGATATTCAAGTAAATATATAGTTTATGAAATTGATGTAAATCATTTTAACAATACCAGGACAAAAGACTATTGTTTATCATATATCAAAACAAACGCAAAAATAGCGAAGTGAGACATATAAATTATGAAAACATGTCCTTTCACACACACACACACACACACACACGTACGTACATACATACATACATACATACATACATACATACATACATACATACATACATACACACATACATACATACATACATACACACATACATACATAAACAGAGAGACAGACGCACGCACGCACGCACACACACACACATACACACCAACACACTCTCTCTCTCATACGACTATGAATATCATCGTCCAATTTTAACTAATGATATTCAATGTCTATTCCATCAGAGGTTAATGAACTTGGACTTTCTAAAGTTGGTCACCAATCTTATTTCTTGCATCCAGTTCTATACTATTATGATAGTTTACCAACAGGTGGGTAGTATTTGCCTACTTATTTTACTATTACGTGTGAGATATATGGGAATATATATGCAATCTACCATTGCTGCATCTTCGGACCGCAAGGGGGTGGGCTTTGATGTACATTCTCTTCATACAATAGGGAGTGGTGGCACGGACTAGGTATTCATTGACAAGTCAAGATGCCATAACTGATACAAATTGGTTTTGTGGGACATTACACATGACCTGCACTCAAAACCATCGACTGTGTTGTTGAAGAAATTGATGATGTGAAAGCTTGAAATATTAGTTATACTGAAAGTACATTTTGTAAAAGGAAAATTATATACCATATTGCAATTGTGTATTTCATTTTAAATTAATTCTAAAATCAAAATCGAATTTCGTTAACAGATGATCAAATGCAGGAAACAGACGATACATTCACTATCCTTCCTCGACCAACCAGAATCCACCATATTGCGTCTGATGTGCTGACGTCATGGAAAGCTCCTAGAGCGTAATTATTACCTTTTTCTCCCGTTACGTCATATTATAATTTATTAAAGGCATATAAGCTTTAGCAAGACTTTATTTTCCATTAAACAACACATATATTTATACTGCCGGAATTTTTGCCAAAAGCTTGAATAACCAAGCTAGTAAGAAATCAATGCATTCTTTCAATAATGAAGCCAGAATTTCACTGAAGGTAAATATATCAATAACAATAATTGAACATCAAAATATAATTTCAAAATGAGTGTAAGCGATGGCTGGTGTCTATAACTGTTGAGTGTGACTAAAATGTGACGTCATTTCACGGTGTATTTTCTAGCATAGGCTCGCGCATGCCTGCATTGTCCTAGGGCTTGTCACAAGAAACGACGCACTGTCTATTACTGATAATTGATCCCAGCAGTGCTAATTTTGTAGCCTTAACTTTTATCAAAGGTTTACTTAAGAGGATTTATTTAAAATGGTTTTATGTGATAAATCACCGTAAGAAAAATAAGCTCGATTTATGCATCTTAGCGGGAAAAGCCGGAAACTGTTACGATATAGTTGACGTACGTCGATTTTAACTTTGAAGGGGCGCTTGTCCAATATTTTCTTGTGTATCCCTCAATCTTACCCTACCGTGACTCTGCAATATTCGTTTACCATATCATAGGCTTCAACATTGCTTCAATCCATCCATATTTTCGTGAACGGAAAAACTACTACCGCGGTACGTATACGCTGTTCTAGAATACTACTAACGTTGAATATTTCTCTCTCAACAGCCACATACTACCATTGCGTCGTTTCCTCGAGAACTGTGCACGGCAGCAGGATCTTCGGTATTTCTATGACGATCAGTGTTTCCGCCTCGCTATGACTCACACAGAGACGCCGATCTCGTGTCAAATGTATTACCAACAAGGCAAAGGCATTGATGGCGTGAAGATCGGAAAAATGAACTATTTATGACCAGGGACTGACAGGGTTTTGCTGTTTCAAGGCTACACCACTTCATAGACACTGAAAGAGGTGGCGGTGTGACAAAATTACCACTGTTTGCAAACTAATGTAAAATTTAAAAAGTTAATAAGTAGACAATGTATATCATTTTCGACTTCTGTTTCATGTCACACACGAATTTTTTGTTTATACTTTAATAGAAATTAGAAGCATCTGTTATGATTCTGTTATGTCATTTTAAATGAGATATACTTTTCTGCATTAAAAATGTTTTTATCTGTATGAACGTGTGTTGCGTACTTTAATGTTTTTGTACCCTATTGACTTCATCGAACGTACAATGCACGTTTTGTAATTAATTCTAGCTCTAATTTTATCAACATTGCAAAAAAAAGTCAAGACAACTGTCGACTGTAGAGAGTAGTCATAGACCTATTCCAGGATGATAAAATGCGATTTGTTTTACGGCAGGACTGTCGTATCGTTTTACGACAATGTAAACTTACCTATTTACGGTACTTTATCAATCATGGCTGCGCCCATAGAGAAGTTGTGTGTTACACTTGTTCACGGTAAGTGTGCCAATCACAGTGCTGTAAACTTTCGCTTATTTTCATTTTCCCGATAAAGTTGGTACAGGACAAGACAAGTAGACTAGAAGTCGTGTCGCCCTGCGTTAGTACTTGCGATCGACCGGGGAGCACCTGCTGCATGCTGCAACCGTTGCAGACGGTGAAAGTGTCTACATTACTGACATGACTCTCAACACGGAGAAGGAAGGGACGGGTTACTCCGTATGCAAGCAGGACTACAACCTAGCTTACCGTCACACGGAACCAGGAAACACCACCCTTTCTTGTATTGTTAGCTTGTAAAATTATGTGCCCCAAATTATGCGGTCCTACTAATTACTGCCCGGGACTGCCCGGAAGATATAAGAACTTAAAGAAGTGCCCGGGAGCAAACTGGTGGCCAAGTGGCATTTAAAAGTCGATATTTATTTTATGTTGTGTGCATTGGTTGAAACTTTAGTGCTTTTGTAGGACATTCTTTGAATTATTATGAGTGATGATATATCAAAATAATATTAAACTTGTCTCTGAATTCATTGTGCGGCCTAATCTATGCTATCGCTAATACAGGTGCATTGTGGGAACTTATTTTTCAATATTATTTTCTCCATCTTGCCTTTTTTTCACTGTATTCAGCATCTGTAAAGCACAAGTTAGAAGTGACTAAGTCTGACACAGACTCTGATAATACAGATCTCATTGTGTTAGACATACTTGAAGCTGCCAGGAAAGTCACTGGTGTACCAATACATGCACAGAAATTGATATGTAAAGGTAAGAACAAAACTGTATGGCCTGTAAAATAATGACTTTGTGCTTGTACGATGTGAAACAACACAATCATACTAAATCCATGTTTGTAAAAAATTGCAAAACATTAAAAAAAATGTTTAAAATATTTGTTATAATAAACTTTTTACACACTTTTTAGCTTTTTTGTAATTTTTTTAGTTACAAAAATATATTTGGTTGATACTGTTTCACATTGTTTTTTTCAAGTACAAAAATATAGTAGAGTTGTTTTATGAATTAAAAATCCAAAATAAATTTGTCATCGATATGGCCACTTCAAGTTTGTAAGGTAAATATGTAAATGTGTGTTAGCCAGCGATAAATAAAGGTTTCCATCAATGAAATTGTATTCTAAATTCTGTCAACAAAATTTTGATGTAAGAGACGAGAATAAACTTCTGAATACTTTTTCAGGTAAATCACTAAAAGATCCTAATCAAAGTCTCCAAGCAGCTGGTATTAAAGATGGGTCCAAAATAATGATTATTGGTAAAAAGGTATTTGGATTTTATAGTTTTTTTTCTTATAACAATTGTCTTGGTATTTTGTAAGCCGTTCTGTTTCCTACAGTAGAATGCGTATATGATGTGTTTGGTTTTTATCCACAAATATTAATACATGTAGTAATATCACTGACAAAAGTAACTTAGAGTAATCCTTGTTTTCAAAATGACTTTCTGGAAACCTAATATGTTGTTCTCCTCGGTCCTCCATTCTCTGATTATATAAATATCTCTATCTTTGATAGACCAGATAACAGAACTATATAGAATCATCTATTGATAAACCAAACTACCCATCTGTGTCTGTTTGACCACTAACCAACCAACCAACTTCCTAACTAACCTACTTACCTACTGACCAAGCAGCTGACTGAGCTTCATACCTACCTACCTACCTACCTACCTACCTACCTACCTACCCACCTACCCATCCACCTCCATGACCACTTTAATAACATACATAAGTGGATGATTTTGGCCAAATCGAATTATGTCAAAAAGTATTGAAAATAACATAACTATAACCCCCTCATCAGGTTTGTTTATTTTCTTGGTAATTTTGCCAGACTAATCCAGATGAAGAAGCCAACTATACAATAATTTCTACTGAGGAGAAGAAAGCAGAGAACCTTGAAAAGAAACAGAAAGAACTCGAAAAAGAAGTGGAAGGGATAGAAAATGTAAGAAAATTATCTTTCATCAAGTTTGACCCTTTATGTTTCTGTGGTTTTTGTTGCTATGGTTCTGGTCACAATACCTTAAAAATGGTTGTTTGGTTATCTGGGTGTATAGTTTTAAAATGTTTTTCTTACAGTTATGGCTAGATCATGGCTAGCAATATTTTCAAATAACCAAACTTTATATAAATGTTTTTTTTTTAGGGATTTCTACAGGATGACTTAATTCCTGAAGCATGCGACAAACTGAGTAAACGATTAGCAGTATGCAATGAAGAGTTTATGAGAATTATGGAAAAACTAGACTCAATGGTAAGGAGTTACTGCTGAGGAAACTGAACTGCAAACTGTCACCTTACTAAGATAGAGATAAACCAAAACTAATCTAGATCGATGTGGTACTACCGCAAGTGGATAACAGTAGTGCCTTTGTTGTGTGGACATAATCACCCTGCGATTAAGATAGTGTAACTCTCTAAAATATACACTGCAAGACCATGTAAATCATCAAAAATACCACCTATAGTGCTTTGAGTACAATTAAACCAACACCCATTCATTACCTTATTTATTATACATGTATCAACATGTCGCAACAATAGTTTTAGTTTGTGTCTATCTTAGTTAGCTGAAAGCTTGGTCTCCGCTGTTGCATCATGCTCACCTTCTAGTATACAACTTAGATATGCATGTTGACTAATTATGAAGATATATCATACATTTGTGTTCTCAAGTACTGTGTCAATCTAACACTAACAGTGACTGTCTCTCTGGGGCAGAGCCTGAGGTTAACAGGTCTGTGTTGGGATGACCCACTAGACTGTAAGATACATCGTGTTATTCAGCCCTATCAGGCTTGAGTGCTGGCTGATAGCTTGACATGAATTAGACTGTAAGATACGTCGTGACGTTTCGCCCTCACCGGCCTCCTCGGGTTGGCCGATGGTTGAGGGCGCACCGTCACGGCGTACCTTACAGACTAGACATGAATGTCTGTATCTCAAAGACTAATGACCCTCATGCCCGAGGGAAACTGATGTATGGTGTTGCATGAGTAAGACCAGTCCAAACAAGTTTTACAACACACCACATCATTAATTTCAGCCCTCCTCCGTTTTTCTAATGAGGAATGCCTCTTGGGACAAGGTTTGTACATAACCAGAATATGGTATTGCTGATGTCAATCACAACAATTTGGAAAACTATACATGTAATAATAAATTATAACTTATTCAGAAAGAACACAACTTTCAAATGTCATTTATTGTCAGATACATATTGATGTTTTTGTGAAATAAAATACCTTTTTTTTCTCTCTTTTTTTTGATGAAGAGTATTCCAGAAGACCAGAGGACCATAAGGAGTAAAAAGAAGGCATTGATTCATAGAATGCATGATTGTATGGATCGTAACGATGCACTGAAATCTAGAATTGAAGACAGAAAAGCGAAAATCAGGAGGTGATGACGAGATGAAATCATTTGAAAGCAGACTTTGTCTTGGCTCTTTGACTTCTTGACCTGTGTGCCAAGCCATTTTGAAGCATCACTGACACACTGCAATTTCTTGTGGTGCCAAAACAACCCATGTGTTAGTGTACCAATAGTGTGCCCTCTATGCCACATTGATGTATCACTGATGCACAGTAGTTTCTTGTGACAGACCTATTCCTTAATACTCTATGCTGACTCACATAGAATCCCATTATTTATGAAGTGTGCCCTCTAAGTCAAATTGATGCACCACTGACTCACAGCAATATCTTGTGACCAACCAGAATTTAGTACTCACAAGAAAACTCGTATTTCATTTTTTTGAGCCATGGTCAAAATTTTCATCTGTCACCAGAGAACAAAAACTGACCATAGACAATGGAGGTCCTGACCCAACAGTTTGGTGCAATTATATATGAACTAATCTGTCTACTGGACTCTATCCATTTGATAAATTATAACATCAGGTTTCTGTGATGGGTTTGGAGCCTCCAGGAAATTACATCAGTTGGCATTGCTTCTGTCAATCATTTAACTCATACCAATGTGCAAAATTAACAGATTTATGGACACCTCCAGAAAACAGCAACTGTCTCAGTTTTAGAAACTACTCCCATTATGAAAATAAAGAGTACTCCCTAAGTCTATGTGAAAGTGTACATATTCTATGAAGAAGTGAATTTATGGAATGACAATATTGTGTTTAATCAAGAGGTGAATCGTGTACTGTGAATGCTGGGTAGAAAGGGTTGCATGATTTTCATATGATTTACATATTATGATGACTGGAGAGAATTTTAACTTTTTTTTCAATAAAACAATCTTCATACCCTAGCAGATAAACCTCCTTTTTTGATAAACTGAAAAAATACAAATGAATTTCAGACTTGGGGAATATTTATATGTACAATCTAACAAAAAAAATGACTGATGCGTTTGCTTGCTTATGGTAAGAAGGAATGAGACAAGTTTTATGCAACGACATAAAATGTAAATAGTGGCAGCTACATGTATGTGTCAAAGTACAAAACACCACAGCCCTGGACCCCATAACTCTGTTTACTGATTGAACACTATGTTACAACATTGAGTAAGACTGTTACTGTTACAGTCATTATAACTTCCTCAGATATAAACAAACTGATGAAAGCAATGTATGAACCTATATCAAAAGGTACCTGCTGTTGTTTTTTTGTGTATTGTTGTTTTAACGTAATGTTGTCTTTGCATGAAATGGCTCACTTCATTCAAGCAGCCACACACAAGTGGGTTGTGTACACGTACATGCAGACACACACACACACACACACACACAATCTCTCTCTCTCTCTCTCTCTCTCATATACACACCAGGTCAACTGCTAATTTCAAAAGTACATGGACTTTTTAGAAATTCAGGGACTATTAAACTCTGATCTCTGGAACTTTCAAAATACTGACCTGATTTCAATAACATCTGATCAATTTGTCAAATTCCTGAAAAGGCAGGTGTCAAGGAACTGAATTAGCCAGCTGTTTTTGCTGGCTATTGGTATCTACATCCCTGCATACACACTCCTGCACATATTGTGTGTGTGTGTGTGTGTGTGTGTGTGTTGATATGCAAGATTGTGTTTTAGAAACAAGGCAAATGTTGGGGTTTGTAATATATTAGCATATCATTAGAAACATGAGTACATTGCAAGGTTGATATCGTGGCTGTTCATGCCATCATCCATCCATCACGAGCAAAACATCTATAACCTGGAAGCCAGAGGATGAGGGGTTCAACTCTTATAGACAACCATAACAGGCTGGTACGCTGGAATGGGGTGGTTTTTTTGGTGCTCATAAGGAATGAGAGAGGGTATACTATTCTGGGCCAGAAGATTTTGGAAAACCCTACCTAACTAGATTGGTAGATTTTCCTTCTCAGTCAATTTCAACTTGAGTATTGCTGTAATTTTCGTACAATTGTTAAAACTAAGATTTCATTTCTCAAAAACTATTATTTTGATCAGGTTTTAGCTATTTCATCATAGAACTGCCGTCACATGTATCATAGTATAGTATCTATTCTGTGCATTACAGTTGGCGTTATAGTTGGTATGAGAAGGGTATGACAACACTTTGGGTTTGGAGGTCTTGATCATTTCACAGAATTACCCCCCTCCAACCTTGGCCTGGAACCTGGGTCTTTGTATACAATCACATCTATTTCCCTTATTCAGTTCATTTGACGACATTACTACCACAAATAAAATGTCTGTTTATAGGAAAATGGGTTGAAATAAAACCCTTTCGTTTATTGAGTAGAATGTAAAACATACTTAAAAGACTTTTTCAACATAAAACAATAATTTTTTCCTCTCTTAACACAAGACAAAGACACTAACATACAAGAACAAGTTTATAGGTATGAAAAAAACCCACATAGAACTTTATACTTTAATAATATCTATAAAATAAACAAGTATACAAGGTGTAGATTGTACAATCAATAATACATGTTTTTTGTTTTTTTTTGTAAAGGTAGTAATTATAAAACAAAATCTCGCCCAATACATTTACATCCTGGGGTTGTACTCCTATGCAAACTGATGAAAGGCCAGGGGAAGCTGAGCAGTGATGCAAAATATAATTTACAAAGATAACAGTGACATCCCTGACAACACTTTGGTGTGAAAATCGAAGTTTGTAAGGGGTTAAGGGTTGGCAGCTATTGTGTCACTTGTGCCAGGATATGCCAAAGTACATGCAGGGGTTTACTTTTTTGATTATATATGTTGAAGAAATGCCCTGTCTGAATTTGTTAAAACATCTTCTAAATGCTGTAATATTCTTATGTACAGTACACCTTGTCTTGGTTACCCAAACTCTAGGTGGTCTGCTAGTAGAACCCCCAGTGGTCAGTCTGGGTAACCAAAACTTAAAGTGTGTAATGTTTACCACATTTTGTACACAAGTGACAGCACCTGAGGTTTCTTTTGTTTTTATGGCAAAAGTTTCATTTTTTTTCAACAATCTATTAATGCCATAAAACTGACTATCACTAAATCAAAAATGTTTGCTGCAAAACAGGGGAGTTTGATTATTATAAATTCTTGTAATATAATGTACACAATCAAAACAGTAAAATTATGAAATGAACTCCAATACTTATTACCTGGGTTAATCAAATTAGTTATGTTTTTTGATCATTAGCAAATAGATATATGGCACAATCCTTCGACTGACAAGTCGATATGGGCAAAAATTACCAAACACATTAACTAGATAGATTACATTAACACCAATTGGGCAGATACCATCAGTGACAATCATTTTGATAGCAATTGAAATGAAAAAAGTATACAGTATGAAAGCTATACAGTACTTCACATGTACACCGTCAAATCTGTTACTGGAAAGACAAAAGGATGTATAATTTGAGCACAGAGGGCGCTGTTTGAAAAGTTAGTCATAAGAGGAGGCTGTTTGAAAATGATGGCCAGCATATAGTTCATTTGAAAGTGGAAACTCGGCACTAGTATTTCATGGCAAAAATTAATCAGATGCAAATGAGTACTACAAGAGCTTGAACCTTCAAGTAGTTGCACCTTGGTTGTCATGGCAAAAATTTATGACAATTATCGGAAATGAGATAGTTGTACTCTTTTTGTGGCATTTCATGGAACTAATGAGGTATGTTTTCGAACTACAAGTTGTACTGCCAAGGGTTAGCGTCCATGATACGAATCACACAACACCTATTTTTTCCAATCTTGGGTTCCCCCACATAATACTTCTTTAGAAAATAGCTACTAAGTAGGTACCTGGTATATATAGCATATTGCTTGTATGAAATAAATGTACAACCAACAGCTTGACAAATATCTAATGGTTGGTGTACTGAAATCGAAGTATTAGAAAGTGCTCTGTGATATCAACATTCCTGGCAATCTTTTAAACATGAAAATGTCATAAGTATAGCACCCAAATCAAATTTTGCTTCCCTCAAGCCCCATTTAGAGGAAAAATCTTCTTTCATTTGACATGAAGCATTAATAAATTTCCTACCCCTAAGCATCAACTACATCTAGCTAGGACATATATATCTGAGAAAAAAATCACTTCAACTTAATAAACGACTGACAACTGTAAAAATAATACATTTATGAACAGAAGTAGACTGCAATGTACAGGCTATGTATAAAAGTAGACAATTTGGAATAAGTTATCTGGGTGAGAAAAGATATGAGCCGCTAAAACGCTCTATAGCATATGCATGATTCCAATAACATGCCTGTCTCTATGCAGTTGGTATAGGGATGTCTTTGTTCAAATTGTTTAAAACGTTTATAGTTTTTAACTGACCACTACGTCATCTTGGTTTGAAAGAGTGCAGGATCTGATGATTCACATATCCACCAACAGTTTCTGATCTGGACTATTCCATGTTTCCACAGAGGAGGCTGACTTTAAAAACCCAATGATTAATGATTCAGTGTATCTTTTGTTGGTCTGTCACCCTACCTAAGTGAGTTGTCCTCCCCTATAGAAACATAGAATAATCCAGTTTACAGAACAGATGTAGGAATGAACAAGTTCAAGAATTAATCGATCTGAATACTGCTTTCTGATTTTGCCAATGTGTAAACATATTTTAGCTGACAAAAGGTTTAAGTATATTCTTTGGGTTTGAAAATATTTCCAAATCTGCAGGGTAGTCATTCAGATACAAAAAATAGGAACAAGACACTATTTTTGTGCATTTTTTTGACTGATTTACAGCTATCATGCCATTGTACTCTTTTTGAAGTTATACGATAAATGGAAATATATTCATAAAGTAGTCTTCAAGTTTTTAACTGTATGGTCATTTCTCCTTTCAAAGAGACATAAAAACTGGTCTGTTGATGAAATAGACTGTATGTTGCGTCGTTCTGCCCTCACCCAACAGTATACCTGCCAGACTACAGATGAAATGGACCTACAATATATAATCAAGTTGACATGCAAAAGTTGCATTGAAAACAGTACTAAATGCTCTCTATATTCTAGTATTTCAGTAAACAGTACACAACTTACATCAACAACATGTGTACAACAAGTTGTAGTCAACACAAATCTACAATGATGGTATGAATAAAAATGACACAATCTGGGTTTATATGTTTGTGGAATTTGTTTTGCTGCATGTTTAATAATAAAATGTACTTGCAGTATTCTACTGACTGATGCATACTTAAACTATCATTAGACGTAAGATTTGTTCTGTCGCTCCGACCTCACCAGTCTTCTCTGTCCAAAGGGGGTTGACTGATGTGTGTACAGACTAAATGCTTACACGTAATTGATGGAACTCATACTTGGCATTAAAATATAAAATATCATTGGTCTGATGACAATGGATCATATGTATCAAATGTAGAGGAAATTCCTACTATGCAGTCAACTATTTTAAAAATGCCAGAAGATGATTATGTCATAGAAGGCATGCATTGACAATATTATACTACAAAAAGTCTAATTGGGGTGTTAAGTATTTTCTTGTGAGTAAAAAGCTTATAAACCCAGCTTGTGCCACTTTGAGGACATACCAATGAAACAATGATTTTACTAGGTATGACATACTAAGTTTTAAGGTAAAATGGACCTCAGGGACCACTTTCCCTAAAAATCAAAACTCTGTAAATCGCTCAAAACTTTGTCACATGAAGCTTGTTTCTGCTCCTTATAAATAAGACTAAATTTAGGGCTTCATCATTTTGTTTGAAAGGAAATTAGCAAACTTTAATTTCCCATAGAGTTGGTACAGTATTTGGTGGCCATATTGGATTTTCAAGTGGGTTATATATTGTAATCTTAATACCATTTTGACCTTGAGTTGAAAATTTTGCATTGTGATCTATCTTGACTTCACCTGAAACTGGGCTGGATTTTTCTTGAAAAAATTAACCATTACAGTAAATGATTTGAAGATTTTCATATATGTTTTCATTCAGGTATATACTGTTATAGTGCCACTTAAAGGATATACAACCCTGGTAGTCGAACATTCAGTTTACTAAAATAGACACAAACTAAAACTATTGTCGCAACATGTTGATACAACAGTGATAATCTATTGAATGGACGTTGGTTTAAGTATAGTCTCAGTAGGAAGGTGTCTCTGAAAACTAGTTTATTTAGAGTTCCAAAAACTTGCACTACTGTTTTGGGACTTCCAATGTTTACACACTGTTAAACTTTGTGATTAGAATCACACAACAGAGGAACTGCTACCACCTACTTATGTAATCTACCACATTGAAGAACAATAGATTTAGAGTGCGTCGATCTTAGTAAACCGAAGGCTGGATTACCAGGGTAATAACATTGTATGTTTTATCAATGAAATAACGATCTACTTTCGTACAACAATTCTGTAACAGATGTTTTACAAAAATATATCAGATATACTATTACAAAGGTGACATCACATTCAGTTTCATCAACCTGCTTTTAAAACAAGTACAAACATGACGATAAATTATATACCCTTTATAAACAAAATTTAAAAAAAATAATCCCAAAAAACTTCAAATTTATCAAAATAAAGTTTGGAGAAACAGTTATTCTTTTCAACATCTAATAATAACGATAGTTTTTAGTAAGCAATGCTTAGACATTGAACCAACAAATTGTAAGCAGAAACAAAATGATAGACAAACAAGATTTCGGCATCGATATTTTGAATTTATTTTTTGATATCTGTAATATTGGTACAAGGATGTTTTTACTACACCTTCGGTTCAGAATACATCTTCATTTAGTTACAGAAACAGATTTTATTTCTTTGTCAATTTTTTTTTTTTTTTTTTTTTTGGGGGGGGGGACAATGCTTATTATTAGTGAAAATTTAAGTTGCATTGACGGCGGTTTATAATCTGTAATAATAAATTATCAATAATTGGCAGATACCGATGATTATGGCAGATACCAGAGACAGAATGTTTTGTGTTTTGAATACATAAGAAAAATATATTGCAGAGCACGCTTTGAGTATCGGTGGGATAAACAAAAATGGAAAAGATTAAGTAAATTTTACAAAACTTGCTATAGAAAAAAAACACTATCCTTATGTTTTTTTTTGTAAAAGTACTGAATGAATATATACATGTGTAATAAGTAACAGTACAAAAATGACAAAAATGATAAAAATGCCCTGAAAAGAAATTGCTTTCTATACATTATAAAGTTTTTTGTCCTTTTTTTTTTGAAAAGTTTTTGAATTGTATACAGATCTGACCTTCCTAATAGAGGTGTTGTGATAAATATAATTAATACTGTGGTAGGGATGGGGTTAGTTTTTAGCAAGTAGTCGCAGATTATGTTCAGCACAATGAAGGCTTTAATGACTTGGTTTCTGTAACTCTATGTAATTACACCCTCTATATAGGGTATCAAGCTTTAAATATGAGTAAAGTAAACAACTACTTATGCTTATAAAATATCTGACTGACCAGCACTCCTTGGTAGCTGGGGAGAACCCTGGAACACACTTTGAAAATAAATGATGTTATAAGAGTAAAATAAACAAATCTGGTTAGAGAAATAAAGACATTTCTTGATGTGCACACCACAAAAAATACAAAAAAATAAAAATAAAAATTGAATGTTTGGTATTCTTGACAGAAAAAATAGCACCATGGTGCAAAATTATGAAATCTCAAACAGCAAAGAGTTGTTTAAATATTTTAAAAAATAGATGAGTACCAGAACTTGTTAAAGAGCAAAGTTATTTCAGATGCAACATATCTCTATGAGTTGAAGGTTATGATAATAGTGGTAGTGATAGCTAGCTTGTTACTAAAAAAAGTTGTGTCTATTACTTATCTGATAATTTGTAGCTAAATAAGGTGGTGTCTATTTCATATTGATATTTTGTAGCTAAATAAGGTGTTGTGTCTATTTCGTATTATTGATATTTTGTAGCTAAATAAGGTGGTGTCTATTTCATATTATTGATATTTTGTAGCTAAATAAGGTGTTGTGTCTATTTCGTATTATTGATAATTTAATTGTAGCTAAATAAGGTGGTGTCTATTTCATATTATTGATATTTTGTAGCTAAATAAAGAAGAATAGTGTTTATTCTATGATATTTATTGGATATTTGTTGCTAAAAAGGTGGTTATTTAAGGATATTATCTTTACTTTGTTGGTAAATAAGGTAATGTCTATTTATCTGAAATCTTTGACAATTTGTTGCTCAGTAAGGTATTTGCGTCTATTTGATATCACTGATAATTTGTTGCTAAGTAAGATGTGTCTACATTGTAATACTATTGATAATTTGTAGCAAAATAAAGAAAGTGTGTCTATTTCTCTGATATTATTGATAATTTGTTGCTAAATGTGGTGGTGTTGTGTCTATTTTTTTCTATGCTATTGGGCTTACAAAAAAAAATTAGAAAGTTCGTGAGACTCACTATAATATACTTCAGATATTGATCTTTGATGAGTTTAAAGTGTAGTGGTCATGTACTGCGCTTTACATGCTGCAGATGTGTGTTTGGCCGCTTACAAAAAAGGGTTTGACATGAAAATTTGAAAGTTTTGTGGTTTTTCAAGCATCATGTGTAATCCTTGGTTTGATATTTGCTCTTCTTTCTGTCTATTATTCCTTAGCAAACTTTCCATTGTGGAGTACCTCCATGATGGGTGCTAGTGACGTGGATGGCCACTGCATTTTACAAGTATCATGGCTTTACCGAATAACAAGGGACAGAAATGTAAGAGAAACAAATCAAGTAAACACATCAAACCATGATAATATACATTGGGATTATGCACGGTACTTTGAAAATTGACAAAACCTATGGATTTTAATGTCAAACTCTCGTTTGCGAGAGCCCCAAAACATATACACAACAGAAGATGTGCAGTACATGACAACTGCACTGTACGTTGAGTTTTAATGCCATTGCTGTTTCGTTTGACTACACTAAGATTACAGAAGTGTGTATTTTGAATAGTATACATGAAGTGGAAGATGAACTTCTGATACACAGTAGTCTGCTTTTGACAAAGGAAACATTACTGAAGCAAAAATCATTCTATTAAAGGTAATGCCTTGCTAATGCTGTAAATAAATTACTAAAATGAATAAAATGAGAACAGCTGATAGTTTTATATATTTTTTAGTTTAAACCTGTTTGGTGTAATATGATAACACCACACAT
The DNA here is from genome assembly GCF_964340395.1 of Glandiceps talaboti. NCBI lineage: Eukaryota > Metazoa > Hemichordata > Enteropneusta > Spengelidae > Glandiceps > Glandiceps talaboti. The sequence continues at coordinate 9,701,790 of NC_135561.1, forward strand.
GTCTTTTTTCATTTAAATCTAGATTTTAACTATAATTTACTGTTTTCATAAATTTAGATTCAATTTTTTTCTCATCACAAAGTCACTTCTTTCTCTTGAATGCATGCATATGGTATGTTTTCACACCTCTCTCACTGTCTTCCTTAGACACCACCACTGCCACCCTCTCCCTAGACCCCATCCTTTCTTCCCCACAATGCACAGCAAATTGTAATCATGGTCAGTGGTAAGTGTCATCATTCCATCTAGGATGAACTCCACTTTCAGCTGGGACACCGGAGCTGTGACTTCTTTTGTTTGCTACAGTTCCGTGTCTTTTTTTCTTGAGTTGCTTGCAAGTTTATTTTTTTCTTCAGGTTCTTTGACAATTTTCTGTCTTTGTACAGTATATCACATTACATCAGGCTTTAACCTCTCCACCCTCTCCACATTCTAAAAGAGAAGATAATCATGACATTATTGGCAACAGTGTCAGTGTTTCATTGCATTGTCACTACTGCCCCAACATGGTGCCAGAGGATGGGGTGGTTAACCCCAAAATATGTTAAAATGGCCAAATGGATGAGGATTTGAAATTTATTTTGGATTTTTCATTTTATAAAACAATTTTGTCATGGCTTCCGACTTGAAAAATCAATGTGAAACAACACAGACTAAGTCTGTGTTTGCAACTCAATACCTTGCAAAATGCTAAAATATGTGAAAAAAGTGTTTTATTGTACGTACAAATTATTATATTATTCTTTAAAGGGTTTGATCACCTTATGGATTTAAGTTGTAAACATCCATACTAGGCAATTGAGGTTTTGGCTTACTAAGATAGACACAAACTAAAACTAAGTGTTGTTTGATATTGTAGATTACACAAGTGGGTGATAGTGGTGCCTCTGGTGTGAGAAATTATTAGTTACCCTGTAATCAAGGTAGTGTAAACAGTGGACATCCCCAAAAAGTAGACGGTGAGTTCTGGAAGTCTTAAAAAATGGCACCCTACTGTGAGTATAATTGAACCAGAGTCCATTCAATACCTTATATCAACATGTCACACAACTACTGACATCAGACCATTGATGAAAGGAACCTGGTACAAACAGGGAAAGTAAACAATTGAATTGGATTAATAACACTTGGCTCAGCATGTTGGAAGTGCAGTGACTTGTATTACACACGATGGTTTGATAGAATGTAATACAAGTCTCTGTTGTTCCAACATGCTGTTATTAATCCAATTCAGTTGTTTACTTTCCCTGTTTGTACCAGGTTCCTTTCATCCATGGTCTGATGTTGGCAGTTGTAGTTAGTGTCTATCTTAGTAAGCGAGACATTGATTGCCAGAGTAGTATTTTTTATTGTGATGGTGTAGATAGTTACCTACCTGTCTGGATCAGTTTCATCTTCCTCATCCTCATAAGGTTCTGTTAAGACATAAAAAATTTGCATCAGATTCTATAATAGTCATCAATAAGCAACTAAATAAGTCCTTACAAAATCAAAATTGGAGAGACCTCTGTCATTAAAAATATATGGGGATTTTCATGTGAATTTTATTTCTTTGTTTCAAACAAATATAAACATTTAACAAAAACAGACAGACAGACAGACATGCTAAACAAACACACACACGCACGCGCGCGCACACACACACACACACACACACACACACACACACACACACACACACACACACACACACACACACACACACACTCCTTCTCTCTTCCCCTAGATACAAGGCCAGTTTCATGCTCCAAAAGGGATATTCCAACAGGATACTTTATCACTGCAAATATTTGGTAGTTTACCTCCATTGCTACCTGCAATTATACAACAGATTCTACCACAAACCCAAAAAGTTTTGCCATAAATGAAATCTTACCATATACTTCACCAGGAGGTGACTTTGGTCTAGGATTGCATTCTTTGGCACCTTTGCACTCTCTAAGCAGCATTAATTCATCATGTAGCTGATGGCGGATTTCAAGAGGCATGGAGTGTATCCTATTCCACATCTACAAGGGTAATCAAACAACAGACCATTCAAAATAATGTAATATGACACTGGTAATCCAGCTTTCAGTTTACCAAGATAGCTGCAGACTAAAACTATTGTTGTTTAAATGTTGTAGATTACACACATGGGTGATAACGGTTCCTCTGTTGTGTGATTCTAATCACCCTGTGATCAAGATAGTGTAAACATTGAAGTCCAAAAAGAGTACACTGTTTCAAGTTCATGGAACTCTCAATAAAACTGTGACTCCTCTCTACTGAGACTATAACCATAGACAGTGGAGGGGAGAAACCAACATCCATTCAATACCGGTAGATTATCACTGTTGTATCAACATGTTGCCACAATAGTTTTACTTTGTGTCTATCTTAGTAAACCAAAGGCTCAATTATCAGAGTAATAATTGCCCTTACACACTGAATAGTGATTTGGCGACTCACTGGAAGTGGCTCAGTTCAACTGTGCCCTCAAATGATGGCTAAATCTTGTTGTTCTCGGTCAAAATGATATAACTGGGATTTATTGTGAGTCAGCACATAGTAAGAGATAGCATCACTAGAAATTGTGTGCGTCAAATTGGCTTAGAGGGCACACTGCTCACCACATAGAGATAGGGTAACACCAAATTTTGGTGCATCACTAGAAATTGTGTGCGTCAAATTGGCTTAGAGGGCACACTGGTCACAACATAGAGATAGGGTAACAACAAAGTTTGGTGCGTCACTAGAAATTGTGTACGTCAAATTGGCTTAGAGGGCACACTGCTTTGTTCTGTACCTCAGCAAGGTATGGAAGTAGACAAGACCAACCTTTACATAAATTACATTACTGATAAAATTGCTACTGAATACAATAATGTCATCAGAAATGTCCTAATTGGTATACCATGTCCATGACTGTTTTACTTATAATGGTTACACACAGTTTTAACAAAAAAGAAATAAAAATAACCAACAATGAAATAATTTACCTGTAATGGATCTTCTCCAGGCCTCATATCAAAGTATTCAATAAATCCTGTTATAAACTCGCAGTATAGGAAATCATGTGTTCTGTTGATTGTTCTTAAACACCAGTATGTGTTGTTGATAGAATTTGGACAAAAACAGAATGATCCCACTGTGAAAATAAAATCAAATATCATAATTACTTTATGTGTAGAGGAAAACATGCTGTAGGAAAAGTGTATTTGATAATCTTTATTCAAAACTGAATAATTATGTTTTCAAAACAAACACATGGGCAAGATTTTACAGATTTCCCTTCAGCTTTGGGACAACACATTGAAACTATGTTACACACTAGCTAACACATCTCAAGATGTTTACAGTCAGACCACAGTCAATACTGAAGTTACTCGCACCAAGCAACGCTGTGATATACCCACTATTGCAGGCTACATGTGACTATTAAACACTGGTCAACTTGCTACAAAGAACACTGGTCAAATTGCTACAAAGACCAGGATTAAGAACTTGATAAGATTACAAATGGCGATTACTCAGTCGATCACATATTTCCAGGACCATCCATGGAAGTCCTTTAAAATTCCAAGACTCTTAAAAACTACATTCTTTTCCTCAAACTTTATTATTTTTATTATTAGACTTTATTTAATCTCGATAGACTGTTGAGCCAGTGGCTCTTCTCACACAGTATCGAGAAAAACATTAAAATATATACATTATATATACACAAACTTGTACATATACTTACAATTCCAAAGTGGTGGTGTCGTCCAATGATCATTGGTTTGATAAAAACAACTCATTCCTCCGACTGAACACGCCTCTTCTTCTGGACTTTTAGGGTTCTTTTCTTTTTTCTCCTCCTTCTTCAACTTGTTAGCTTTCTTTTCAACCATCTGATCAATCTCTTCCTCAGTGAGATCAAATTTTCTATTGATAAACAAAAATGACATTTATTACAAATAAATTGTACAATATGTAATCATACACTTAGTATTGACACATGTAAGTTAGGCAAGTATTAGTCTCTTGGTTAAGAGAATTTCTCTCTTGTTTTTTTTTTAGATAAATACTTTCATCAAAAAGTAAGCATTTCTTTTACTGGTACATCTGCTTATTTTTATTTCCATGCATATTTGAATGTTATGACAGTGGTTATATTTCAGCTGGCTTTCCCGTTCACCTCACTCATGTCGCTTTCTCACAAAATTATACCAATGCAGTCACACAAAATATACTTATTTGATTCCATTTCCTGGAAAATAACAGTGGACTAACTTGAGAGGAAGGCTAATGTCACAAGTAAAGTGAACTTGGAAGACTTTGAAGTATCAACGTATGTGACATCACGTGTTAACTAATGAGGAATATATTTCTGAGACAGTCCATAAGTCAAAGTTGAGTACAAAATGTACAAATCTTCCTTCATACTAAAAATATAGACTCTCTCACAGTCCTTGGAGCATTGCATAGCTAAAAGGGCTGTTTTGTGTGTACCGATATCTATACTTCATAATTGAACTGTGGGTCCTCATCAACTGCATAGCACTAATCATTTGTTGATGTGGCAATAACACAGAGTCGCAGTAACACGTCAACAAATGATTAGCCCTATGTAGTCCATGAGGGCCCACAGTACAAGGATATTTTAGTACAATCATTCAGTAGATATTGGTACATACAAAACAGCTAATAGTGATGTTCCCGACGACTGGTGAGAGAATCTAACTAAAAATACTTACTTTTGTAATTTTTCAGCATATCTCGATAAAAGTGCATCATTATCAAGATCAGATAAATTTTCTTTGCGATTTCTGAAAGATAAAATATGCTATTAGTTAGTTCTAATAAATACACCTGATCTGTCCTATAAACAGTTAAACATACGATGCCATACTAAGAATTGAGGTGTTTTAATAATGTGTTCAATCACACTTTATTACCGGTTCCTACACTAATAATTGATGATTTAATAAGTATAAACTGTATATTAGTTTGTATTAATGCTTCCAGACAGAATATGGCTCTCAGTCCTATCAAATATGCTTGATAAAAATATCGACAAAAAGGCGCTGTAGCACAACTGTAGTTGGATGTTGCTATGGGCATGGTCTTGTTGCTAGGCATATTTGACTTTTTAGTTATATTTTGGGCTAGATATTTGCCTCATAATGAGAACATAGCCAGATAATTTGATCATTAAAATGCATGCAAAATTGATTTCTGCTGTATGCTGGTGAATTCTTAACCAGGTTTAGTAACAGTACTGTATATGATACATAATACATAATGTCAACGATATGTGAAAAAATGCATCAAATGTTTTCTTACTTTTTGCTTGAATCGTCCTCTTCATCTTCTACATAAATCTCCTCCTCTTCCTCCTCTATTTCCTCCTCATCCTCCTCCTCCTCCTCTTCTTCAATTATCTCTTCATCTTCATCTTCATCTTCTTCCTCTTCCGTTTCTTCATCTTCACAGATGCAAACCTTTCCCCTCCTTGGTTTTTTGTCAACTACAAACTCTCTGATATCTTTAAGGTTATTGATGCGGTCTTTTAAAGACTCAATTTGTTTAGACAGGAACTGCCTGTGCTCCATCCATGCTTGTTGTGATGCAAAGATCTAGATAAAAAAACAACATTTAATCAAATTTACCCAACGGACTTAAAATGTTCCTACATTAGATCTATTCTCTAGACAAAAAAATAACTAAAAATTCAAAATTTACCCAATCAAATTACCTCCAATGACTAGCATTAGCATTTCATACCTAAATCACAGAATTTCATTTTTTGGGGGGATTTATTGTAACGTGAATGGCAGTGATGTTTGATATCTCACTCTCTGATAAAATACATGAATGAATGAATGAATGAATGAATGAATGAATGAATGAATGAATGAATGAATGAATGAATGAATAAATGAATGAACAAATGAACAAATGAATGAACGAATCAATGAACAAATGAATGAATGAATGAATGAATGAATAAGTAAATAAATGAATAAATAATTAAATAAATACAAATTACATGTACTTAAAACTAATCAATAAATTTATACACTGAAATGACATACCTCATCTTCACAAACAACTCTGCCATTTTTATTAATTTGGCACTTAGGATCTATAACAACTGCATTGCCTATTGATCCATCTGCTAATGTTATGTCTGGGTTAGCTCCTTGGAACATAGTCTCCACACCAGTCTCATCTGCATCTCTCTCATCTCTCATGAATCGAGGTTTATAGTCATCTGTAGACAGATAAACAGTTGTATTCATGTAGTTAAAAAGGGGAAAAGTTTGAACTTCAGAATATAAATTGTCTTGACATGTTCACAGGTTCATGATCGTTGGTATTTGTTTATTTGTTCTCGTTAGTTAACATATGACTTATGACATTGATATTAGCAATTTAACTAATACCATAATCCTTCTCTTAATTTGTTTAAAAAAAAAGTTTCAATTTTGAAAAGTTTCAATAAATACTTGTAGAGGTATATATATCTACCAATATCATACATGTAAAAATTAAGAAGTACAAACAAACAAACATACATACATTAATACCATATACATTACAAGTAAATACAGAAACATACATGTATACAATTTACAAACACACACACACACACACACACACACACACACACACACACACACACACACTCACTCACTCACTCACTCACTCACTCACTCCGAAATATTCCCACACTACATGAACATATTACATTACATACAGTGAAGTATACATGCACATACATACATGCATACACAAACATGTAATATACACACACATACATACATGGACAGATGGACAGAAACACAGACAGACAGAGAGACAGAGACAGACAGACAGACAGACAGGCAGGCAGAAAAAAAAACATACCTTGACTGACATGGTCTTTCAAGAATTTTCTTTGTGACTTCTTTTCTTTTTTACTGAGTTGACTCCGATTACACTGACATCGTCTTTTCTTCTTCTTTGGTTTTCTCTTTCTTTCTTTTCTAACTTTAGGAACTCTACATTTTCTAAACCTGAGAGTGCCACCTTCCTGTACACATTCCTTGGCCTGTCAAATCACATATAAGGTAGTCTTTTTATAAGTCGTGCTACTTTGTGTTCCATGTGTACACGTGTGTGTGTGTGTGTGTGTGTGTGTGTGTGTGTGTGTGTGTGTGTGTGTGTGTGTGTGTGTGTGTGTGTGTGTGTGTGTGTGTGCGCGCGCAAATCTATTATTCAAATTTCAAATTGTGGCTTATAGTTTTGATCCACCTTACTCTTTCTTTTCCTTTTATTTTTATATAGTGAATTTGCTTGGTGTCTATTACAAAGCTCTCATGAAAAAAAATGTCTCGATACAAATGTGGTTTGAGGCATTTTCTCTATATACAAGATAATCTTGTCCGAAGCAATAGGGGGTAGAGAAAACCACAACAGATGGTTTAGCATACTAGATTTTTGAATGAATATTTTTGCAGACCTCCGCAAATACCTCACAAAATAGTACTGTAGTGTAATTATGCACTTTCTATTTCATGCTGGAAATATTTACTGCATAAAACTGTTCAAAACCCTAGCAAGACTGGTCTGGATTTCAAGTGAACTCTCACAATGTTCAAAGAGTGAACAGATAATGTTATCATTACCTGGTTAGGTTGGCATGGTGACTGGTATTCCAGTTTAGAACATTCTTCTCTCATTCTTTCATCTTTAGGAAGGTAATTAGATCGCTCATCATCCATTTTCCTATCGTGGTATTAAAGAAATTACACTTCATTAATATGACAATTAGTTTTGTACATCATCAAAGTTATGGTTCTTGTGATCTGTATATATTGCCATCAGCTTAAAAATGTGCTTTTATGCACATATTTATGTACACAAAGGTATGTGATTAATTTCAAGGCATTGTTTTTAATTTCACACCAATTTAAAATGGATATGATCACCTTTACAAATACCTTATCTACCCTAGCAATGGTTAATGCCATATGTATGTATGTATATGTAAATGTATATTAGTATATACCGGTAGTATATGTGTACAGTATATGTGTATACTTTGTTGTGAAACGCATGGTGGTTCACTTTCTAAGATTTGATTGGCTGTTGCTGCTTCATATTATGACTAGTGATCCATGCCAGGATCAAGCGTTCTTAATCTCTAATTCTACATAATTAACATAATCTCTAATTACAAATTTTATGTTATTTCATTGGCTAAGGATGCATCACATGACTAAAACCATAATAAAACCATTAATTAACATATGCTAAATGGGATAATAGCTATGAAAAGATATGTGGGTTGCAACAGACTTAGAAATTTTAAAGAAAATTTGAAATAATATTTGGCACAGAGGGATTGAAAATGGCACACAATGACATTGTTAATACTTTATAAAAAAGAATGTAGGATTTTAATTTAAAATAAATGCTAGTGTATGGTTGAATCTCACAGCTTGCTGCCTTTGTTGAATTGTTAGTATTTATATTATTGAAAGTAGCATGTGCCGCTGGGACTAATTTCCCTCAAAATCAAAGTTCTCCTAAATTTGTGTTCCTAGCCCCTTTGAAATAATTAAAGAACTTTGATGATTCATTGCCTTGTTTTCAAGGAAATTGACAATCTCGTTTCCTAGAATTGCAAGATAATTTAAGGCCTAATGAAAAAAAGAATTGTGTGGTTTCGGCTACGCTCAATTTTATAATAGGTGGGGTAGGTAGATTTTTTATTGAATTTTTATTACAATTTTTTCTGTGTGAGTGTTTAGTTTAGGTTTTCTGTTGTTTTCCAAATGGTTTCTGTGTTGTTTATTTCTTCCTATCAGATGTACAGCTGGCCATTACAGATAGGAAGAACAGTTTTAGAGTGTTTCACAATCTTTGTGATTTTATTATTTTTTTCTCGAATACATAAAAAAAGTTGATAGTCGTCAGTGGAAAACTAGGTACGGTCGGGTGACCGGAACCAAACAATTACATTTTTTAGGCCATAAACATAATATTTGGCAGCCATATTGGATTATCTAAAATGGTTTCATTTTGACCTTTATTTCATATATTGGTATTGTGTCCCCTAATTCAGTTTGAACAAGAATAACAGTAAAGATTTTCAACTCCAATGCACATACTATGTCACTGTAAAATACCAAAAAATTCAGTGGAGACAGTTGGCTGTTAAGGAGTCTAGCGTATGGTTAAAACTCTCACAACAACCAGAGTTACCAGACACACAAATTAACAAGGATTTAATGCAGTTGTTAATGGGAAAGTATCAAGTTATTGCAAGCGAAAAATCGACAGATGTATTAAAAAATGAAAAATTTCAGACGGGGAAAAATAAGTACATTTATATTTAGAAGTAAGAATAAAGCTGCAGGCTTATACCTAGTTGGAATACGGAACAGCCTGTTAAGAAAAAAATAGTATATGAGTATCCGCAATTTTGTACATTAAGATGCTTGTGAATTTACATACGGTATAAACAAGTGCAAACATGTCTAGTCTAGAGGCTATCCATCACTTCAAATCTCTTTTCACATCTAGATCAATGAGGTGCTGAGATGAAACGTCAAATTTAAATGAAGCCACTCTCATAGTAATTAACATCATGTCTTTGTTAATCAATGATGGAATTCTGCCCAAATATGGCAATCGGGGTGTAGTTACACAATGTCCAAATATGGTACATTTGTTAGCTCACGACATACTTATACATTGTTTACATCAGTCTAACAGTTGGGGTTTACTCATTTGTAGGAACTACTTTTGGTTCATGATTTCTAGTTGAGCTAGATGGGGTGAAGAGATCTTGAGATTTGCAGCCACAGATAGCCTCTAGACTATAACATGTCTTACAGCATAGGTGTTTATTACATTTAATATTGGTAGACTTGGTATATATATTTTAAAGCCATTAATGCGTCACTTACAAAACAAAAATAATAGAATGCCATACATGTATGTGATTTTAAGTCTACAAATTATCAATTAGTGAAGTTTTATGTCAACAGATGATATACACTTATGAATAATGATATAATCCCCATAGGCAACATACAGTTCATTTTGATTATTAATATTTAAAAAAGACTGAAAATCTTGACAAATGATGACATCATAAAATGATTAGACACTTTGACTTACCCTCTTTCTATAAGGAAAGTATCTCTCCACAGTCTTCTCTTCCTACCATTAGGTCTACCCCTAAAAATAATATGAATGACAAATTTAAACATTTTATTAATTTGAAAAAATGATACACATCAAAATTTGACCATAACACCCTTTTCTGTTTACTGATGACCCCATCCAATAGTACTTAGTAGACATATCCAATTATATATCAACATACATTTTCATGGAAATCTTGCACATAAAAATCTTTGAGTGTGTATGTATGTATGTGTGTGTGTGTGAGTGAGAGAGAGAGAGAGAGAGAGAGAGAGAGAGAGAGAGAGAGAGAGAGAGAGAGAGAGAGAGAGAGAGAGAGAGAGAGAGAGAGAGAGAGAGAGAGAGAGAGAGAGAGAGAGAGAGAGAGAGAGAGAGAGAGAGAGAGAGAGAGAGGGGGGGGGGGGAGAGAAAGAGAGAGAGAGAGACAGAGACACACAGAGAGACTGAGAGACAGAGACAGACAAACAAACAAACAGAGAGATGAAATATCTGTATGTTCTCACCTTGTTCCATTACCATTGTATACAAGTTTTAGAGCTGATTTTCCATCCATATCATCACGATTAGATATACCTGCCATATCCAGTATAGTTGGTGCTATATCAACATTTAGTACTATGCTTGGAATTCTGAGAATAAACATACAAGGACTTCAATGCACCAATATCTTTGTCAATGTCATAGGTAAAATATACTACCAGTACTTGCTATCAGAATTAGACATTATAATGTCGCAAATCATGACAGAGAAATTCAGTTATTCTTTGGTGGTTCTCATTCTTTCAATTTCGAATGGTGAGTGTTTTGTTGTAAGATGGATTCTTGCTGGCTACTTGTAAGTACAAGATTCGGTACGAGAACTGCTAGGAGTATAATATTGTGTCAGATATAGGTACAAGGCACTCACAGAACAAACGACAATAAAAGTAGGAGGTAAATAACGAAATCATGACAAGTTCTCTACATCAGATTTTTAATCAGATTACACTTGGATTAGAGTCAAAAGTCTATTATTGATAAATATCAAGCGGGACCAAAATCCTATCAAAAGCTAAAAGCTAATTTCCTGGTACTAAACACAATACATGTAATACGTTTATAGACAATGGAAATATTAAGATTGTCCCACTATAGGTCTATGCCTGAAGCAAGCATTATAAATAATTTTTGAGGCAAACATAATCTGAAATAACCCTATTCTTACTCAATTCCTCCAGGAATATTAGGTCCACGGATATAGAAAGGAACTCTGACATCAAACTCATAGGGCATGGACTTGCCTTTAACCAGACCAAACTGTCCTGCATGATAGCCATGGTCTGATGTAAACAGGATGAAAGTATTGTCTAATTCATCCATATCTTTCAACATGTTATAAATCTGAAACAAAGAAAAAACAAGCCTTCATTGAAGACACAGACCCAAATGGTGTTTTATCGCAGCTATTATGCAAATTTGAATGGTGTTTCTCGATTATATTGCATAACTTCATAATTTACTGATCAATTTGCTAATTGACCTTGAATATGGAGGTCAAAGTCAAAGATTAAGGTATAATAATAAAACTGACCTTTGGGGTATAGACATTTAAAATGAGTCTTTGTGTATTCAATTTCTTGAGTTAACACAGAAAGAATTTTTTTGGGGGGCAATTGACCTTGAAAATGTTTGTCAAGGTCAAAAGTCACAGTCTCATTAGAAAACTCATCATTGATAACGTAAGGGTAGACACTTGAACGGTGACCATATGTATCAAACTTTTGGAGATAACGGGCAAAATATGCTTTCTACTACAAATATTATGGTTGCAATTTTGCTATATAGGTCAAGGTCATATGCCTCACAGTCAAACCCAAGTCATGATGAAATATCACTTGAAATGTTTTAATCAAAGAGCGATGAAGATAACCAAAATTTGAAGACTTTCGAAGTCAAAGTCTGAAAAGAAAGCTTATACTATAATGAATGACAGCTGTTCACTTACTTTTTCAACTGCATCATCAACAGAAAGTAATGTTTGCAATCTCTTTTGTTGTAAGACATCAGTAAAGGCCATCATTTTGGGAGTCATTTTACCAGTATATTGAAATATCCAGTGTTTATCATGATTAGGGGCTACATTCCATGTCTCAGTTCTGAAGTATGATATATAAACACACCTGAGTAATGTGACAACCTAAAAAAAAACCTACATACACACACTGAGGAATACAGATTTTGACTGGTGCAAACTTTGTCAAAATGTTCCTTTAAACAATCAAGATTCACAAAACTCTGTGCCGAGCTAAACACTAAACAGCTGAGTAATGTGACAACCTAAAAAAAACCTACATACACACACCGAGGAATACAGATTTTGACTGGTGCAAACTTTGTCCAAATGTTCCTTTAAACAATGGAGATTCATAACTCAGTCCCTAATTAAACACTAAACAGCTGAGCAATGTGACAACTTTATAAACACACACACACACACACACACACACACACACACACACATACACACACACACACAGACACACACACACACACACACACACACACACACACAGAGAGGAATATAGATTTTGACTGGTGCAAACTTGTCCAAATGTTCCTTTCATAAAACTCTGTGCCTAGCTAAACACTTTATAGAAAGTGGAATACAAGAATAGTACTTGTTGATGGTTTGGTAAAACTTTTACTTCCAAGAAATCATTATTTACCCAATTAAAAGGCCAGAAATTTAATTTTGAATTGAAACATGGGTCTTTAATAACTTTTGTTTCCATCCTGTATCAGGAATCATCAGTATAACAAGGGAATTGTAAAGTACATTTATCTTTTGATTGACAACTAACCTGTGAGTCATAACACCATTAAACATGTGTTGATATTGGGGGGCAGCATCTTCTGGGCCATGTGGTGCAGGCATTGATAATACTATAGCTACTGGTCTGGTGGGATACACTTGTTTTGAAAGTTTAAAAAATGTGACGCTGTCATTGGCTATAAGGTCTGTTAGATAATCACTGTAAAGAGACAATATAAGGAAAATATGCATAACTATGCAGCAGAATTCAAAAAAACAAAAGGAGGAAATATTGTATAGTTTGGCCACTGGGGGCACCATTCACATTCAGAAGCCAATTTACATATTAGCATACAGATCATTCTTGCAAACCAGAGTTATCATTTCTATCATTTTGAAATAATTCCCTCCAAGTGGGAGGCTTGTTAAGAACATTGCCGTAAAACAGGCCATGGTTTGCGACGATACATACAGGTATGTAAGATAATGTTTTTGGTATCATATGGCTCGGCAAATTCTTGTATGCAAATACTGACTGTTATATGTGATAGTATTATTGTGTACTTACTCATGATAATCGCTGGAATGCCTTATTTTGTTACCATTTCTATTTATGGTGTAATTATAAAACCTAGAGTTTCGTATCAATCCAACCCACTCCATCCAGCCAGGTGGGATGTAAGTACCATTATATGTATTTAAATATTTTCCAAAATAACCTGCAACAAACATGACAAGACTGTATTTACTTCCATTCCTAGAATGAGTTCCTCCACACAAAATCACCATTTGCATACATACATGTACATACATACATACATACATACATACATACATACATACATATATTATATACAAACATACATACATACATACATACATACATTGATAGTATATCAATTTTCTCATTCATATGCTTTCAAATGAATGATATGCCCATTATGAAATAAAATCCAGCAACTATCATAATAAAGAGTGTTAAATGCAATAAACTATAAATTGTTGCCCTTTGCATGGGTAATATCTCTGTTTTTAAAATCACGGTGTTTCACCTGATGTGCCAAAAATTAGAAGGGCGCCCTCTCAGTTGTCATAAAGTTTCCTACTGTTGACATCCCTAGCAAATGTTTTTTAAGTTTTTCTTCTGGGTTACAGGGTTTATCTCTTGAATTTTCTCATTTTCAGGATAACTAGTCTGCAAGGTACAGACATTCGTGCCATGTTATCAGCCAGCACTCATAGTTAAGAATCCTGATTTGGCTGAATAACTTGACTATATCTTACAGTCTACTGAATAACTAAATAGTATAAGCAATAATGATATTCCTGTTTTTTTTTCACCCTCACCAGTTCTATAATCTTCTCTTTGTAAATAAGTAGCAAAAGTTTTAGTTTCTGGTCCTCTCCTCCAGCTGAGAGATCCACAATGTTCATTATTTGTATACACTTCATGATTGTGAGTATGAAGTCCTGTTAGTATGGTACTCCTTGATGGACAACACATAGGTGTCGTTACAAATGCATTTGTGAAAGTAGCACCGCCTTCTCCTAAAATACGACGTGTTTTGTTCATTACGTCCATGGAACCTACGACAAAGAAACATAAAGAATCGTTTATAATTGTTGTCAATATGATGATATAATATGGGTTGGCGGTGGCTGAGTGGTTTGCTTGTATGCCTGTTACCTCTGCAGTCTGGGTTTGAACCTGCCAAGTTTTGGCTGGGTTTGATTAAATTTACCCCTCTGTAAGTAAGAAGAGTGTGGTTCAGTTTGATTCTACCGTACAATGTAGGTTTTCCCCGGGTACTCCGGTTTCCTCCTTCACTATAAACACTGAACCAAAAGAGCCTATAAATGGGACTATCTCCTGTTGGTCATCCGATAAATAAAATAAATAAAATATGATGCAAAATAATTCTGCGAGTAGGACTCGAAGGTTCTTACACAAAGTGAAATGACCAGTGACCATAATATGGTTCTTGGAGAAGGCCTGGTTAAATTTTTTCCTGAAGTCAAATAATAAGTGAGCCAATCACTTTTCCCCTTTCTCACAGTACCAGAAATCCATGTCTAATGTTTTCTGATTGGCTGTAGTGCACACATTTATGATTTGTCCTACATATTCTGTTTAAGTATTTGATTTGTAGCAGGGAAGTTTAACCCATACAGAACTCCACAGTGTTTATTTTCTTATACTTCTCCATTTTCAAAAACAAAAACAAACGACAAGTATTTGTTTTACAGGAAAATTCCAATTTAAAACATTCATAAATAAGATATTCTGTGTTGTATTGGCGATATAAACTTATTTCGCAGACTTTTTCTAAATATCGTGTCTAAAACAAAAATTTCTCGGAATTGTCATTTCAAAACCTTTGTTCCATATTTCAAAGAACTGCATGATCAAAATGCAACAGTTGACATTTGCAATCTGACAAAAAATCTTATGTGCTGGTTGGATTCTTGTTCAATTTTCTATCACCTTAAGTTTATGTTTTACTTGTATTGTCGTTTGTTTCATACAATGTATATTTCTGAGGAGGGGTGGCACACAAGACTAAATTATGAACATGCAATTCAAAACACAAACACAAGTGAAAAAAGGAAGGTTATAGTGAACAATAAGCCAATCCCCACATAATATTTTTTGTCATATGGTAGAGTATGGTGGTGCATAAGTGATACTTTTCTGAATATTTTCCATTTACTCACCTAACATAACATCCTGATCATCTGTAAGTATAACGACAATATTAGGTTTACTGCTTCGGCTTCTCTCCTTTGTTTGTGTCTTGCCTTTACCCCTTGGGTTAAGTACAGTTCTGTGAGACTTTCGGTTGCCATAGCGATTCTTGTCAGTTGCAGCATCCAGTGATGTGTTCAAGAGAAAGATGAGGAAGAGTGTTGTTGTCAGGTAACGCAGTAGTGATGGCCACTGCTGGTTCATCCTGATCACCTAGACATGTGCTGTTTTATGGTTACAATCTGAAACGAGAAGGGGTGAAACACAAAGATCAGTGGACTGTTGTAAGATATCACCATTACAGTTAAAACAACAGGGAATATACACCCAGACTATGACTTTACTGAGAACTATCTGAGAACTATATACCACTTCACATATCATGTGACAATGTTGGAAAATTTCAATGACTTCCTCAAAATCAAATTTCCTGGACTTCTACAAAAGTACACATCCTGCTAGCCATTCCATTGCAACGATAGAAGTACGATAGTATCACTTCCCATAAGCTTTTGTTTGCATTCACCAGATTTGGCATTCCCTTCAAGTTCCCTACTCAATGGCAGGTGCCACATCTAATAGACTAGTAAACAAAAGCCTGTACATGTATATATGATATTGCCGCGTAGCTATTGGACAGTAATGTAAACTGATAGACAAATGCTACCATTGTCCAAAACTACAAGTTGGGAATAAAACATCGTTTCAAAATCATGGGTGCCCAAGCAACCATTTGGTATGTGTTTAAAAAATTTCTAAAAAATATGGACTAGTGTTAACCACTGCTGGGCTTGAATTTGGCACGCGCACTTCTATATACCATTAGAACTTGGTACATTATAGCAACTGAAAAATCCACACTAATACAATGTACCTGCATGCAAGTATTTCACTAGTCTTGCTGCAAGACCCCTCAGGCTATTCTGCTCACTGTGACAGGCAACTGAAGGTCGCTAATGAGGGCGATAGCTCGGGTGTTCCCCATCATATCTATAAGAAGAATGCCTGAGGTCTAGCAGCTAGACTAGGATTTCCCCTTCACTGTCAATGATGCAAGTAATTTAAAGGGCCATGTTTCAGTCCCACATCATCACATTAGTGTTACATGTACATGTATCCTATCAGTGGAGACATAAGGATTACATAGGATCATTCTTTTGTTCGGAACCAACTTGTTCTATAGCTTTGCCAAACTGTAGACCCAGTGTAGTCTATGGCCAAACAACCATTTTATAATGTTATTCACACCTACGTTAATCCTAAGTGGGCCTCTAATCTGAACTTGAATGATCAAGGGCATACAATACTGTAATTTGTTACTTTTGAGTACAGCTGTAACTTATTCTCATTACTACACGCCTGGATGTTTTTCTAAACAAACCAGAAATGCTATGATAGTAACCAGGTGATGAGAACGGAGCGATGGCATGTGAAGGGTCTTTTGGATTGCACATGTCAACCTCTCAAAGGTGTGTGGAATCTGCTGTAGTATTAATGATAATATACACCTATTCACAGTCTAGTAACCGACAAGGAGGTGTACATAAACCAATGATGATTGATTCTGACATGTACTTTATGAAGTACAACAACACTTTGCTCAAATAATTCGATTGGGAGGATTCAGATTTGAAGACAGGTATACAATTACTGTATTGTTCTGTTATAACAAAGGTAGTATTGTTTCACATTGTCATTATGAACTTCTAATAGAATGATCAATCAATGAATTTATCATCAACATGACAAACAGTATATATACAAAGGTGATTGTAGATTTAGACAAGGTTAATATATGCCCTATATCGTACACTGCAGCAGAATGACTTAGACTTGACAAGTTAATACATCGATAACCAATCACATATACCAAATACAGGGATGAATAAACCACAATACACTAATCCTTCTCACAAACCACGTTTTGTCTAATCCATCAATAAGAATATAAATCTAAGTAACAGTGGATGAAGTATTTGTGTGGTCCTGCTTGCAAATGGTGTCTAAGATATGAAGGAAAGGGTTACAGTGTCAGAATCAAGTCCTGACTTTAATATTCGGTCTGCAAGCTGGACTAGTATTTGCGCAATGGTACCTCTAATTTAGTACCACTCTCAAATTATTTGAGATTTGGTGCCACCAATAGCATCTAGAATAGTGAATTACATATAATAGCCTGGATGTAACGTCTTCTCCAATCATCTCTAACGAGAGATCTTGAGATTCGATGCAGGATAGCACTAGACTATATGATGATAGATGAAACTGACCAATAATTTTCACTCTTTAACTTAAAGATTAAAGTCGTACATCAATTGGTTTACGGTTACTGATCATATGACTGACAGTTCTTGTCATATAATATATATCATATGATAAGAACCACACTTAAAAATAATCAGTATTTCCCCCCACAACTATTTGTCAACACATGCTAAGGTTGATCGTCACAGGTATAATTGGCACTTCTGATAAGGTATATCACACACATCTTGTCAAAATATGGTGTTTGTAACATTCCACAGAAATAATCTACTCCATACCTCTCCAGATGTTATCAACATTTCTACTTGAGGGTATAGAAGTACTGTATGGGCTGACAGTCAACTATGGACTGATAGAGAGCTACAAAACAGACAACAGTAGCAGGGCTCGGGCCTTCGGCCCTCGATATCAGTATGCGATTATAGTAGTATTGTGCCGGATCGGAGCGCCACAACGACTTAAAGTTTAGATAAAACATAGGGAAAAATGGCACAAGCGACTGTTGACAGTCTAACACTGGACCACAGACCACATTAGCATACACTGGAGCACAGTCTGTGGTCCAGTGTGTGCTACTTTTGTATGTGGTCCAGTGTGTATAGTGCGGATAGACAAATATAGCACACACTGGACCAGATACAAAAGTAACACACACTGGAACACAGTCAAGAACTGGAGCACAGACAACAGTAGCACACACTGGACCACAAAGTCAATGTAATCAGGTTATGACACTTCAAGGAGATACCTGGTTTTACTCACAGTCCCTCTACATGTATGTATGAGAGCGGGACTGTGTTAATACAATGCTCCCTTTGTGGCGATGACTTGATGATATTCATTTTTATATTATACAACACTTTGTGCATCATTCTTCATCCCTTATTTTTACATACATTTTGAAAAATGTTGTACATGTATAAATGTATGGTACACATGTATACAAATAAACCTAAAGAATGAACCTAAGTTAATGAAGCCCTATATGTATCTGATATTTGATTAGATTATACATTTTTGTATGCTGACAAAACTAACAGGCTTCATAGCCTCAATGAGGTCACAGGGAGCATTGGTCATAAGCTGATTGACAGGTCCAGATTATATTTTTTAAAATGAAAACCATACTGTACAGTATGCAGATATTTACATGATATGTGTGAATTAATCTCAGGTGATTACATGCATCACATGGTATATTGGCCACTTTTTGATTGCTAGCTAGATCTATATTTGGACAAAGTATGTGTCATGGTCCACTGAGCAATGGCCAAGGCTTACATGGTGTGAGTATATGTCTGATTTAATAAAAGGTTGTTATGTGACTATAAAATACAATTCATGATAGACTAGGTAGTCATGCATGATGATGAACTTCAATTTTGGGTGTAGTATCGAACACCAACATCACATTATGGCATTGGTCAATGTCTGATTGGCAGGTCTTGATTTGACCAATTACGGAATACATTTCATGGCAGACTGAGCATACTAGGACAAAACAACACATGGTATTGGTCAATGTCTGATTGGCAGGTCTTGATTTGACCAATTTCCGGAATACATTTCACGGCAGACTGAGTGTACATGGTACTAGGACAACTGCTTCTATTCAGTGTGCACCAAAGGAAGTGAAATTTCCCACTCTTAGGGGGTCTCGTGACCAGTAATAAAGGACCTCCTAGATCTTCATAGCTTAGATGACCTAAGATAACCTGTCATTCAATTAGACATTCCCCAGAGGGGGTAGGAGGGCCTACCAATAAAAAACAAGTCGGTGATAGATGACCACAACAAAAGTTAACTGGACTTTTCAACAAACTATATGCCACAAATCATTGATGTAAGTTGGCAGTGCTTGCTTTGTGTACAACATCTCAACTGCTAATTTACTACTTTTGCTACTGACACTTGAACTTTCATTGAATTCAATGTGTAAATGTGATTGTGCCAGTTTTCAACTCCTTTATATTTCTGTCTTTGCAAACTGGATGGCGGTAACTTTGTCAGTACTAGGCCTCAGTTTGAATATACTGGTAAAAAGTGATACTAGTACGAGAAATATGACGTAAACCAAACTTTCACATCAACTTGTAACACGAAGAAACAACTTTCTCATTTTAAGTTACGTTGGCCTACGATGACAAACACACTAGTATACATACAATTACACATTCTTCCATTCCTTCTAGTACTACATACAGAACTGAGTCAATAAATTAACAAACTTTGCTCAGTTTCAATTTGGATGGCTTTAAATTTTATGAATTCTAAGCTTTTCAATAGTTCTGTTTGTTCACATAATTTAATGTAGTTTACAATGACTTGGAATCTGTAGATGGGAGCTTATAACTGTCCAAATAAATACAAAATTTTAAAATAGTTTAAAAAATCATGTTAATTTATGCAGACTACAATCAACTACAATTTGATTGGCTAACCCCAGTCACAAATTTAAATATTCAATGTTTTATGTAGTAGAAGTAATGATAGCCTGAGCCCCTGGTACATGACACAATTTCAGGGAGCATGAATGATTTACCAGACAATACAAATAAACAAAGTAATGGAATAAAGTAGAGTGGCAACAATTAACACAATAATTTCCTGTATATGAAAATTTACAACCATTTTAAACCCTTTATCATTTAGGCAGTATATTGTCCTACTAAATAATATAAATATTAGTATATGCAATTTTCATTTGATGTTTTGACAGGTTTTCTTGGAAAAAGTAGTCAACCTTTAATGTATTACTGTACTTTATGATAGCATTTCTATCATGATGAGAAATAATATTGGGTCCATACCTAAAATTATTACTCGTAATGTATTAAAGGGGTACACAAATGTGGCTGATTTACTGTAGCAGCATTTCTTATGTTTAGGAAATACGTTAGTCTGGATGCCAACTGTGATTTCTAACTCTGAGTGAAGGTATAAATCGTAATGATACTGTATAGGAACTAGACTATGTGAGTGGAAGTATAAATCGTAATGATACTGTATCTAGGAACTAGACTGTGTGAGTGACGGTATAAATCGTCATGATACTGTATCTAGGAACTAGACTATGTGAGTGAAGGTATAATTCGTAATGATACTGTATCTAGGAACTAGACTAGAAATACATGTATATGTACAGAGAAGTCATTTCACCAACACTGTCACTGCATGCACATGGCTTCTCTAAAATACAACAATGGAATTGGGCAAATCTGCCTCAGACAAGACATCTTGCACACTTTTGTTCAAGCACACTTTAACAGTGGTCACTGTTCCAGGCTACAATAGTTTTAGACCATATATATACTAGTAAATGTAGTAACATGGTAACAGGTAAAAAAAAAAGATAGTTAGACTTAAAGAACTAACAATCTTAATCTTATTAAGATAGTTTTCAATCAGATCATTTTGATCACGATATCAAAATGTTATCTAACATAATTCTTCTTAATCACAGTCGAAACATTTCTCGGAAGCAAATTCCAAATTTTCACCAACATCTCATCAGCATAATGTCAGGAGTGTACTAAAATACTCCATTGATGATGTTGATGAGACGGTGACAATGTGAAATTCACTTCCAAGAAGTTTTCAGACTCTCAGAGTTGGACCTGTGAGTTGAAATTTTTGTTAGTATTATAAACCCAGAGTCCATGAACATTCATTCTGGGGCAGACACAATTCTAGTGTCAAGTTCTTCATTTACAGAGTACCACTACTACCACCCCTCTTCTTGGTTAATTCAAATGTCTATTAAAACTTAAAGAGTATGATGTTAAAATTGTCTTAAAGAGTATGATGTTAACGTTGTCTTAAAGAGTATGATGTTAAAGTTGTCTTAGGAAACATTCTGGCACAGAAAACAGTAATGCTATATCTGGCATACCTAAAATGCATATTGACTTAGTTTGAATTTCATTATTCTGTTTACTTTTCTTTCAACTTTCTCTTATTTTTGCTTTTCCTGCTTCTAATCTAAATCATCACTGGATATCAATGTTTCATAGATTTGTTAAGAAAATAAGCCATATGAAATCCAAGTGGGTGATTTTATTTTTCCATACAGCTATAAGTCTATATGGCATCCATTTGAAAACATGTTACACTACTGTGAAATTTGATAATTTAGAGTGTGGGTAACATTACACACTCCCTGATTAACTTTCTAATCATTCACATGTATAGTTGCCAAGGTTATAACCGGTCAATTTCTACACAGTACAGAGTTGCTTGACTTGACTGACTCCAATGGGAAGTCCTGTCAAAATAGAGGCAAACCATGAAACCGTATAGAACTATACACCATGTCAACTGCTGTCAAAATAAAGACTAACAGTATACATGTAGCAGTGTATGTGTACACCTTGTCAATTCCTATGTTACCTATTCAGGGCATCTGTATGAAATGCCTGGTAATCTACACTGCCATACAATTAAAATAATATGTTTTTTACATCTGACAATTGCAAGGCTCAGATTAAAAGCTGTAGTAGCCAGATTTAGCCAGAAAGATCCAGTCCTTGTTTGCACTTATGTAATATGTTTGAAACATTAACTGGTAACTGAGAGTGAAACTGACATTTCTTGTCTACACATACCATAAGTATTTTCAGTACCTGCCAAGTCTGATACTCTGATTTCCATTCTAAACATATAATAAATAATACCCCTGGTAGCCAAAGTGTCTTTCTGTTTTCAATCAGTAAACAGGAAGTGAATATTGACGTAGTTAATTTTGTAGATGTATGATCTCTCCAGTCAACAAGGCCACATGATTCCTCCCCCCCCCCCCCCCCCCCCACCCACCAATTATACAACTCATATTCAATATCACATGTTACTCATCTGGTACAATCAAGTCACTCATAACTGTTAGCTACAGGATCTGTTTTCCTTTCGTTGTTTTTATTCAAAAATAAAATATTTTCATAAAATAAAATAAAATAAAATTAAAAAAAAAATTAAAAATTAAATAAAAATAAAACAAACATATCCTGATAGCCCAAAGCTAGGAATTGTTTATTTTTCATGTAAAAGGTTTAAAACCCTGAAAACAGCATTTTCTTTCCTTCAACTGCTTGTGTGGCCCAAAATTATAGACTTGTAAAATGTAAACCATGTTTAATACATTTCCTACATTACTTGTTCAGTAACAATGTCACGGATAAAACCCACAGTTGAAAGTGAACATTAGTTTTACTTCATTACTCAAAGTGAGTATTAAGTCTAAAAGAGGAAAGCATTGAGAGGACATTGACAGCATAATGGCTACTTGTAAATTGTTCCTAATGGTGTGGTAGCATCTGTGCCAATAATATTGATGGCATTCCTAAATAACTCAGAAATGGAGAGAATGACCGGCTACAACAAATCTATCACGGTGCAGTCTGTCAAAGAAATTAACGTTAATGGAGCAGAATCTCAGCTGTTTTGTGGTTAGCTTGTGATAGGTTGTCGTGACGATTATAACACCGTTTTTCTTGAGGATTTAGAATCTCACTATATGGAATAGAATGGAGTTGAATGTAAGCTGTTTTGTGGTTAGAAATTGATAGGTTGGACTTTGGATCATCATTAGTGTTTTTCCGGGATTTAGAACGTCACTAAAGAATGAGACAGAGAGATCTGGTATTAAGATTATACCAGTTTCCTTTCTCTCATTATTTTGTTGGGCAACTGGGTATTCATACTAAGGTTCTACTGAACTGAGAAAATGAGGATTATGGGTAGACACTGAGACAAGTATTCCATTTTAAAATAATTTAATAATGTACTTTCATCTCAACTATTACTAAAAACAAAGTGAAAGTATATATATATCTACTGATTTCTTATATGAATTTTAATTAGAAATGCAATTAGAAGATAACACCTTTTCAATTTGTCTCTTTGAGAATGCCTGAGGACTGAAACTGCTGAGAAATTCAAGTCATAATCCATTTTTTTTTAAAAGTCAAAAGTTAAATTTTCGGTAATAAATTCTTTTCATATTTACCAGTGTTTTCACTCAGTTTTAGATTTAAAAAGAGTTTACTCAGTACATAAATGCTGAGAAGAAATCTTCTACCATTTGAATAACACAGCTAAGGTTTCCTAGAGAATGTACACTGTAATTGCTGGAAACTCTCATTCTAAGAAAAGAATGGGAAAAACTTAATGTATTCAAAATCGGATTGAAAAGCCAGGGGAACACAGGTAGATTTAGTTTGACTTTAAAGCTCTTCACAGAACACTGTTTTTTCTGTATCAAATGCAAATATTTCAATAATTCTAATGATGTTTATTTAGCCATGGATTAGATGGAACATAGCTGTGGCTAAATCAAGCCCTATTAATGAGACTTAATTGACCCTCTTCAAAACAAAGTCAGACAAAAGGATGAATTGGTCAAAATGACTAGTTGTTACAGCGAAGTATATTATATCAGTGGTACCGGGCTATTGAGGAGCTGAGTAGAAGTGCACTTGTGTAATGGTTCCCTCATTAGAGTCGACATAGACTCTACTTTAAGAACGTTTTGGTCACACTCTTGTTTCCCTATAACGTCAGTTGCAGTCTCCTAAAACACATTTCAGAACTTGTCAATGGGAACCACATGTGAAATCAACATAATTCCACCATTCAAAGTTAATCAGATGTGAAATTCTTGTCTTTCAGTACACACACAAGAATTTGAGACCATTGTTGAATTTCATACATCTCAGTCTGGGTCAAGCCAGTGGCTTTTTGTGTAGGCTGACCTCAGAATGGGCTAATCCAGCAGATCTCACTACAGAAAGCACTTGATCCAATTAGGGTATTGTGTATTGTACAGTGCACAGATATTTCCTTAGTCTGTGTGTGTGCCTCTGTGTAATGTGTTGTGCACAGCTATAACCCTAGTCTGTGTGTGTCTGTCTTTCTGCTAACAAGATACCAATCGCTAGATATTTAATATTCAACTCAGTGCAGCATATTGAGAACTGTCCATATAACCCAATTCAATACCACTGAGTACTCAGAACTAACTATCTTTGGAGGCAATATCATTTCAAAGATCATCATTTTTATCACTTTGTATTTCAGGTTTCAATAATTCCAGTTTACATTTGTAACTATAATAAATGTACATCATTTTAACCCCTTCAATACTGAAAACATTCCCGCCAAAATTGTTTGGACAAAATTCTTGTTTTATGTAAGTTTTTGGCATATATCAGCTTCATTTTAGACTGGAATTAAAGAAATGTTATTTCCTAACAAAGTAATATTATTGTAATTATGAAAATATTTATATAAATTGGGTCCCCATATAATTTAAAACTCGTCTCTAGTCATGAAAGGGTTAATACAAATTATAATGGGGACTAAGTTTAATCCTGTCACCATTTCATATGAACTGTAGTCTAGAGGCTACCTGTGGTTTTGATTCTAAGTGAAGGATAGCCTATATGTAGCTATAACTTTACAAGAATTCAAAACCACTGAAAACAAAATTGCTCCTTTTATATTTACTAATATAACAATTGAATATAACAGATGGATTCTTATCCTAACCCAATATGAGTATTTAAGCTGAATTCCATCTCAATTACTAGTCTGGATGCCAACGTGGTATCTAACTAAGTGAGTGAGTGGAGGTGTAAATCATAACAATACTGTATAGGAACTTGACTACTTCTTGTCTTGAATTCTAAACTGGTACAGAGTATTACGTATTAAAAACTTCATTACACTTCTCCAGTCTAGTCAAGACGGTTGTTCAAACACAGAAATCTGTGCTCTCCCCAATCATGTTCATATAAACAGGTTGACATCATTGCATCCCTACGTGATTTTATTTTAAACAGACTGGAGGGGGAGTCCCTGGTTGGAATATCAGTGTAGTCCTAGAAACATACATGTAAGAAAGGTCAAAAACCTGTCAGTTTGCGATGACATGGACATGTGCCCTTTACTGCTTCATTCACCACAGGGGAGCACCACAATTTAACACTTTTTGTAACCGTCTTGACTAGACTGGAGAAGTGTAATGAAGTTTTAATACGTAATACACTGTACCAGTTTAGAATTCTAGACTCTACTTCTCAATATGAAAGATTAACCAACATCAAAAACTCACATTCTCGCAACTCAGAGTACAATTTTTCTGTTTCTGTCTTGGACAGTGCTGTAAATGAGGCTGTGGTTTACGATGATGTAAACTCAAGACAGCATAAATCTAGGGCCAATAATGAAATCCACAGCTGGGCAGATGGGATGGTTTGGAGGGAGATCGAGGCAGAGGAGATGGCAAATTTCTTGGCTATCAGCCATAACAATGCAGCCACTTGTCATTCTGATTCCTTGTGTGAGAAAATCCTTAAACACAACATTTGGGAATGGATTATGAAGCTGAGTTACATTGTGACAGTATGAGTAAACTAATTTTGCATCACTGATATGTACTTTTTCTGGAACGTTCTCACGGTTGTGGTTTATTCCAGGTGAGAACAAATTGTCAGACACACATGCACACTGCTATTATCAATACATTGTTTGTTGTAAGAATAGATCCCAACACATGCCATATAACAAATGGTGTGATTAAATTGTGATAAAGTGCACTGGACCTTACACACATTTGTATATGAGGCAGCTAGTACACAAGATATGGTACACGGCAGAATGATTTCAAAACTGTTTTCGTACATGTATGTGTACACCGTAAATCCTGGAGAAAATGAGCAACTGAGCGTAACGTTTTAACAACATACAGCAAAAGTGTAAAGGGAACAATGATCACATGATTATCACAAACAAATGTTACAACACATGGGTACCACTGGGAAAATGGTGTATGAGTTACAATGCATGATCATCACCTAATGGCTTAAATTCACAAGCAAATCTGTCTTATGCAATGGTGTATATACTGTATATACAAAACTGCCAACAATCTCAGAATAAACACTGGCATAGTGATATTTACCAAGTCTGCATTTTACCATAATGCAGCTCAAATAACATGAAATCTAAAAGCACAGAATCAGAAAGATAACATATACTGAATTCCAGACAGAAAAAGCTTGAATGAATAACATGTTCACCTACCAGTCCAACATACCTTACATCCACTGTAACATGGATTCTTCATTTATAAACTCCTAAACTTACAGAGCTCACAAAGTTAGACAAAAAGATATCATGTTTCTATTCCCACTATCTCAACTAATATAGTTTTACACATAGTAACACTGGGTGAATTAACAATCAAAGTAACATACCAGAGAGTGGTTACCTCCTTTCAGACTGAGCTACTAGGCGAATCAAGATCATTACTTTGACTTCAAAACAAATGTCACACACGCCGGCACCCCTAAGTCACTGAAAATATGTCTACAGATTGCAGATCAGCTTGTGCAAATTTGTACACTTCTTGTGCTTTTGTTGGTTATAGGAAGTGGTTTGAACCACTGCCCCTGTCTTAAAACTAGGACACTTTGATGTGACCCAGGTACATGTAGGTTTTTCTTGACAAGTACCACGTATTTAAGGTTGATGGATACGAAAAAATAAAATTATTTTGAAATGGGAAGTACATGTACAAAAGGTAAAAAATATATCACATATCAGCTAACCATACATCTGTTTTATAGTAATTGATATTGCATAATGTACTTTTGAATACTATGATGTGACATGAAGTTTGAACTTAGAAGTGAACATGTGTTGAGCATGACAGGGCTGTAACTTCTTTCTAGCCTCTGATTCTGAAATATCTGCATTAGCCTGTAATATTAATAGCTAGTCTAAATAGAATACCATCGCGATCTCATTTTGCTTTGATTCTCATTTTTGCTTCTATCTATAAAGTTTGGACCTTAAAGAAAAGTGAAACAAAATCACAAATCATGATGTTGACAGGCTATTTTTGCATCAAAATGGACAGAAAAAAGTTCAATAACACTATAAAATTGATCTTTTTAAAGTATCAAAATTGAGCCATTGCTGGTAGTTGGAGAGTCAGAAAAAACATTAAAGTGACAATTTCACCCTAACTGATTCCGTTGAACAAAATCTTTGGATTTTAGATCCTAAGCATTGATTCTTTTCATAAAATTTAATTTAATTTAATTTATTTTAAATTTACTTTTAATTTAATTTTTTTTTTTAAGTTTATTAATTTTAATTTAAGTTATACTAAAATTGATTAAATGTTAGTGTTATTATTAAGTGTACAGTATAACGGTAGTCATAAACATAATCTACCTACCTACCTACCTACCTACCTACATGTACCTACCTGAGTTCTTTTGGTATTAATACTACATATATACATGGATTCCCTACTGACATTATGGTACAAGTGAGGATATGCCAATCTATAGACGTTTTATCAGATTCCCTCCTCTGTTACCTATACTAGTCTAGTTCGTGACGACCGTGTTCCGATTTTACAATACGTTATAAGATAACATAGTGTAAAATCAGAACACTTTTGTCAGGACCTAGACTACAGGACTCCCAAACCTTTAAGCAAAAACACTGCATGTAATTCCTTGATGACGCACATGTTTTTATCCAATGACAGAAGTGCATACATGTAGCAATGCTAAACATAATAGTTTCTCAAAGACGTGTAGCAACTGTCCCTTTAAACAGTTTTTTATACATAACAAATGGAAAGTGTACTAATGGAGAAATAACACTGTACACATGGTCTACCCTGGTATGTATAACAACAGTGACAGACATCATTAATCAGATTCTAACCTATAATCACCCTCCATTACTCTCTAAAACAAATTGACATCACAAATGACATGTCTTATGGGCTTTTGACAGAGATGGACCATACTGACTTTAAAAGACTTATAAAACTCCTTTCACCACATACAAATTGCTTAAAGCTTTGAAATCATTTGCAGTGTTTTCATAAGGGCAGTATTAAAAGTAGTTAAAATCTACCTGAGTTCTGCTGTCACTGTAACCACGGTTACCTATCAAAATTACTGTGCAATGTATGTGACTACATTGAAGTACATGAACATGTATGTATTGACTCGCCTTGCCCATTTCTGTTAGTGTTACCAGGGTCTGAAACCTTAGCAAAAACATTGGAAATTTAAGCACATTGATAGAGTTCATAATGCCAAATTTTAAGCCTTACCTGAACCATTGTGAACACTTGATACTTCATTTACATACACATACATGTACATATACATACATGTAACATGTGCATATTTGTTTTCTTTTTCAACAACATTTTTCAAGTGTATGATGTATTAAAATTAATATTATGTGAAGGAGGCCAAATGAGGTTCCAAAAATCCCAAAAGGTTTCATAATAAACCACATTAAATGCTAAAATGTATCTGAACTGAACACATGTATTTTGCACATTTTTTTATTCATTTTATTTAATCTTTCATATACAGACACCATTTCAGTGTTTAAACACAAAGGAACCTGTTGCAAGATTAAGTACACAGAAAAACAAACAAAAGGGACAAACTAGGACAAAAAGTTATAGGGCACAGTGTACAGATATCCAATTCCATTACTAGACTACATTCTTAAGAAGTTATTAAGGTCTCTTTTAAATTGATACAATGTATGATACTGAAAATTAATTACTACACAAGGCTGTATTAGTACTATTACATAATAAGGGATAGATTTTTTGTTTAATTTTAGTGTGCTGGGGCATGATACGAAAAGTTACTGCACAGGTACATATATGTAGAACTTGTGATTTCTCAATAGTTGATCATTATAGGTACATGTGTAAAGTACCATAACCAAGTGAATACATGGTTATACTTTTTTTTTTTTCAATTCTGACAGGACCATCATCGTATGACCACATTCTCCACTTCATGTTACTATACATGTAGATGAAACACTTACAATGTGTAATTGCCAGTGTCCAGACTGCAGTCATCCAGACTTTGGGTCAAGCCAAACACAACACTAACAAATGAAATCTAAACAATCCATAGTTATTCCAAGCAAGAGTCAAGGCTTGCCCTGCTGTGATTGGTTATTTTTAGAACCTCTTATGGAGCTTAAGAATATATACAGACAATTTTCATTCCCTGAGGGCACAGAAAATGTAATTGTAGTACCACAAATATGCCATGCTGTAACTTCTAAATACTGAACTTTTTGTGAAGAAGGTAACTGTAGTGAGGCTCATTAAGAACACTGGCATAAAACAGGCAGTGGTTTGCAACTATGGTGATGGGGTAAAACTAAAAGTTATAAAACAGTCTCAAAAAGATATTAAAACTTAAAAGCATGCATATTTCAGAGTAATTATGAAGGTAAAAGTAAATTACTATTGTGTGCATACGATGTGGAGACTTAAAGGCCCATGTTTCATTCCCAGGTTCTCAGATTTGTGTTATATTTCAATAAAGCCATAAGGATTACATTTTCTAGATAGGATCACTCTTTTGTTCTGAGACTACATGTAACTTTTTATGTAGCTCTGTCTAACAACGTTTTCTCCTCATATGGCCGGGGGCCTTTTAAAGTGAAAAAGCAAATCGTCATTGTAATACGATCAACCACTAAATGTAAGTTTGTGTCATTGGTTCATCGTGATTATCTTGAAACATACAATTTGTACGTGCTTTGAACTGAATGTGTGTTTATTACCTTTGTAAATCATTTTGATCTACCAAGCTGATGAACATTTTGGGTCATTCATATGTTATAGTGTTATCTAAGTTGCCAATAAATTAGAAAAAGGATTCTAATCAACTACTCATGAGATATAGCTTAAAAAATGCACGTTTCATCCTACAATGACGAACAAATGTTCTTAGAATAAAAAAGTTACATACATTGTAATAGTCTGTCAATATGCCTAGACAAATTAGATTTCCAGTAATACAGTCTATACAACAACTTTCCCTTTCAAAGTGAAACCCTCAAACTCAACTTAATGACTTCAATGGTGACATGTCATTACATTACAACCAATTAGGACAATGAGATTGTATTCAAAATCTCATTTTGATTTGACTAGGGCAATGAAATCAAAGTAACCGATATATACATTAATCACATGCAAAGAAGATTTGCTAATTTGAGTATATATGCTACAACAGCTCAAGGACTCAGACATTCCAACAGTGTAATACCCATAATGTGCATACCTTCCTTGTATAACTTCCTACCACATGGTGATTTGCAGCAAACAATGCTGCAGGATAGATATGCCACATCAATTCAGTTTTGAATCTTATGTAAAACACACCTTAGTGCATATATGCATGTAAGCCATCATTACTAATTATAGCTGTCAGACCAATAACTTAAGTCAATCGATTGATCAATCTATCAATCAATCAATCAGTGGGTAAATTAATTGATTTTGCAAATTTACAAATCAATCGCCTGCCCACCCATCTGCTCATCAGGCAATGAGTCAGTCAGTGAGTCAGTCAGTCTGTCAGTCAGTGTGTGAGCTCGAGCAAGTCAGTCAGTGCATCAGTCAGTCACTGAGTCAGTCAGCCAGCCATAGTCAGCCAGTCACTCAACCAACCAGCCAGCATTAATCAATCAGTCAGTCAGTTAGTCACTTAGTCAGTCAGTCAGTTAGTCAGTCAGCCCATCAATTAATCAGCCAGCCAGCCTGCCAGCCAATGACTGAACAAATAAATCAACCAATTATTCTAGACTAGCAATCAATCAATTAACCACTGAGGAAGATAAATCAACAACAAATGCAAGTATTTAATTATTTCAAGAGTGTCAATCAATCAACTAGCTACATGCACATGTATATAGCTAGAACATTCTTCCTACAACAAATGCCGTAAAGTACAAGTGTTAAAAATACACATAAAATACCAACAGTACATGTACAATATTGAAACTGTGTTAACAATTCTAGACTCTTAACAAAACATGTTACTATTCCCAGGTGTACAGATAATCTAGAGAGTGTATGCTCTGAGTGTATGGATCAATGCCCAAATGAAACTGAATCAATTCCAAGAAAGTTAAGTAGTACACATATAGTCATCAGACTACCTAAGGACATAACAAATGGTCTAGAAAGATTCACAGGTATCACTTTAACATATGAACATTTCACAAGTTTAAGAATTAAAATTCTATTCACCTAATACATGCCTGCTTTATAGATTCTCTCTCTCTCTCTCTCTCTCTCTCTCTCTCTCTCTCTCTCTCTCTCTCTCTCTCTCTCTCTCTCTCTCTCTCTCTCTCTCTCTCTTTCCCTCTCCCCCTCCCTCCCTCCCTCCCTCTCTCTCTTTCTCTCCCTCCCTCCCCCCCTCTCTCTCTCTCTCTCTCTCTCTCTCTCTCTCTCTCTCTCTCTCTCTCTCTCTCTCTCTCTCTCTCTCTCTCTCGTCCGTTGATGAAAATGACATCATCTCTATTTATAGTTATTCTACACTTTTTCAAAATGTTTGTGTCAAAATGATAAAATCTAAATGTCAAGCTATACCTTCATCCCAGAGAAACATTTGTTATAATAAACTATCTATTACCACTATTACAGTATAATAATAATAATAATAATAATAATAATCTTTTATTTGTCCAAATAAATTCAGAAATTTGTTGAATGGTCACCACAAGAGCCATACCATAGTGCCCTAGTATTGAATTCATCTATTTGATTGTAGAAGTACATTTAGCCTGTCTATTGGCGATGATTGAATAAGTAGCACAGACTTGATATATTAATTCTGACAAGTGGTGGAGTCACGCTCACACTCAGATTCAACCGGTAGACAAGCTGAAGGTATTTAAGAGGTTTGACCCTGCATTAAGGTCAAGGTCATTGCCATGTTTAGTAGACTAGTAGAATGGGTTGTCTTTATTCTTTATTGACAGTGAAGTAGAAAATCACACATTTTACATGCAGGAGGTCAAGAAGTGTTAGGAGTAGAAAGTACATATCAGATAAGGAGTTTTAATGAAAGTAATGATTTTGACCTTGACATAAGAAGTCAAGGTCATTTGAAAAAATTCTGAATATGTAAACCTATAACACATGGTGACAATTGTTAGTAATTTTTAAGATCACAAACCTTGTGACAGTCTATTCTCATAAAATAATTGGGAGGAGACTTAAATTCTGTTACCAGTAATTAGCATAACTCTGTAGTTGTCTTAAAGAAAAACATGTAGATGGTTACTGCCCAACTCATTAAAACAGAATGCAGTACAAATCCTAAACAATGTTATAGTCTTAAATTGGCTATTATTTAAGCCTTGTATTTAGTTGGTGACATAATATTCTCAATGCAGCATTAGTTACGAACAAGCTCACCACAAAGGAAACTAGTTTAAGCCAATTTAGTCCTTTGTTTCTGCTCATCAACCTTTGATTGAGTTTTGGGTTGTATCTGAACATAATGATCTTAGAAAACTTAAAGGGTACAATTAACTGTATTTGACAATGCACATTTTCTATGACCTATCAGCCATTATTTTATGGAAGAGAACAAATATAATGTCCAAACTTTGATATAATGAAATTATTATGTAAGTTGTAACTGCCTGAAGTATGGTACATGTTGTATAAGGTATACCATAATATTCTGTGTCTTGACAAGGAAAGTACTAAGTTTCACAAAATGGCTATTCCTTGTCCAAGTTAGGTGCCTGGGGCCAGAATGACACACCAAATGACTGTCACAAAAGATCACATTTTCTATAGTGATCCCTTAGAACGCTTTAAGTTCAAATTACTGAAACAGTCCCCCACCCCCATCCTGGAATTTGTGACCATTACATCTTTTATGTCTGTAAGAATCAGAATAACTAATAATGTTTCATAGTTATTTGTCTATCTGGACAGAAAAACAATTGAAGTACAATACCTCAACTTAAGAGAGGATCGAATAACATTTTGGAAAAAGGTTCTGATATTCTTTCTTGTGGATATACATTTTTGTAACATCTCAATTTCTTGAAAGGAAACATTCCAGTAATTTGAACCTTAAAACAAAATACCATCTTCAAACTGTAGAAACACATTTAGAAAATAAAACGTGCCATAGTTGGAAAGTAATAACTTGACTGTCAATGAGGCTTGGTGAAAATTTGGATGGCTTTACCATCATTCTCATGGTTGAGTAAATCTGTGTTAGGCACTATAGTCTGGTAATCTGGTGTTGCTATTCACCGATCACACACACTAAAACCAGATCTCAATGGCTGATACATTGTCCAGGTAAGTGATATCCTTCTACTTGTCAACCAGTCACAAATCAGACCCTTTAACGTCAGCTTGAAAATCATGCGAATTATCGTCAGCGAAAATGTCACTTTTTGACAAATTTTTTTTAAAAAATTTGCAAACATTATCATAATTTTTAGATGCATTTGTTTGCGTAAGTTCAGTAGTTGATATCTAGTCTAAAAATATTGTAGAAAACTTGAAACGCAAAAAAAAGAGTTAAGAAGTTTGACTAAAAAGTTCAATCAACCTGGTCACTGAGAAGAGATTGCTTTCAGCCTCACAAGTGTTTCTGAAAAGCATGGGGGATACCTATTACATTCATCTAAGACTACAATCTTTCATC
The DNA here is from genome assembly GCF_964340395.1 of Glandiceps talaboti. NCBI lineage: Eukaryota > Metazoa > Hemichordata > Enteropneusta > Spengelidae > Glandiceps > Glandiceps talaboti. Next base: position 9,736,297 of record NC_135561.1, read on the forward strand.
ACCTTACAGTCTGTCAACTTGAAGGGAATAATAGTGTTTTTCTTTCTCCTATGTTTAGCAACAGACAAAGAATGCAAATTTTACACATTTGAGACCGAGACAGGGGATGAAGTTTCATGTACCCAGTGAAAATATGCAGACATTATCCATGTCTGCAGCCGAGGTCACTTTGTTCTAGTAATTAAAGCTGCTGCACCTGTGCAACCTTGGATGATTTGTGTGGTCAAAAAATGAATTTTTTTTGGAATTTTGTTATGATGTGTTCCCATCACAACTATGGTTCAAGGTACATTGTATGGAAATCTGTCTTCAGTTTTACTAGAATCTTTTCTGTAAAATTCGCCCTTTACTGGTATTCCAAACCATACCAAAAACAATGAAAAGATGAATAAATTACGTAATTTGCATTATACATGTAGAAAATAACTTGTTTTTACATATTTTGTGCGTTCATATAACTTATATATATAATATACAGCAAAGAATGATATGTGCATAGGGTAGTATCCATTTATCGTTTTTACATTCCGCTGGTATGTGTTGTAAGACTACTGATATGTTGAGAATAAAACAACGGAAATTGAATGAGGTACTACTAGTAGCCCATGGGGGTAGGGTAGGGTGGGGTGGGGTGGGGTGGGGGGTGTACACCATAGCTGGTAACTGGTATACATGTATATCTAGTATCAGAGAGGAGTACTACAACTTCAAAATGCAAGATGTGTGCATAGTCCAGAGTACAAATGTATGGTTCATATAATTGTAAACTAGTAATATACATACTTTCAACTATGTACAAATTAACCCGTCAACCAACCCACCCACCACCTGTCTTTCCTGTCTATCTATTCTAGCATAAAGTCTTAATTATGCCAAAACATGTGGTTTCCTTAATTTTACATGTTGCCATTCATAAATCACATTATTAAATTTGACATAAGGTCCCCACAAAGTATGAAAGTATCAGGTATAGGTCAAAGGTCATCCACAAGAATTCCTGTGTAATGCATCCATATACAGTATAATAGCTCATTCAAGTAACTTTATAGATGATACATTTTAATTGGGTGTCACTTGATAATGTCAAACTTTGATTGGCTGGGTATTGTATTCTATTGTTACAACACATACTTTTAAAGGCCTGGGTTTCAGTCCCAGCCTCTCATATTACTGTCATCTATATGATCTTTGGTCTTTTGTTCTGGGCCAACTTTTTCTTTTGTTCTGACAGATGTCTGTTTTCTATACTTTAATTTTAATCCTACACTGAAAGGAACAGTTTAAAAGATTTGTTTTATTACTATAAGTACAACTACCAACTTTTAAAATTTTCATGACGTATATCGTGTCAATGGCAGCTCGGAGACTAATTTATTTAGCGTTCCCAGTTAGGTTTCCATAGCATGGGACTCCACATGTTAGAACAGTTCCCAATGCTGAATAGTAATACTAGTACACTTGTAGGATGTATTGGGACAGTATAAGAAGTACCGGTACATACATATACATGTAATCTAGGGTATATATGCCAAACAATGTCTGTAGACATGTACAATAACATACACCAATACCTGCATCAGCACTATTAGTATTACATCCTAAGAAAGTTCTAGACACCTAAAGCATTGATCCACAGAAATAAACTTACATGCAGCTCCTTGATATACACTGTAGATTGGCTATAGAGATAAACGTGTTATAATGAGCCTCAGAGGCCAGTTGTATCAAAAAGGCCTGAAACATAATCATTGTAATCATTGTATTTTTCGAGCGTACATCACAAGGCATAAGAGAGTAGTTTTTGCCAACTACTAGCTCTTACATGTTCCCACACCTCAGCAAGTTACACATTGCTAAGACTAAGAGGTTACTGTGTATATTTATAAAGACACTGCATGATACTGAAGTTCCAAGTCTTCAGCGCTAATAACTTGTGACACTTCTAATGCATCCATAGTAGATTGGAATGTTGCTGAGATGGCATGACCAACAGGTGAAGGTGGCAGTCATCTTAATGATATCAGAAATTAATTGATTTGTATGTAATGATTTATAACGAGTCAAATGTCAAAATATCTAATCTCTGCATGGAATCTAATGTGACATGTATCAAGTCGTGAACCACAACATTTTGTTGTAATGTCCTAGAATGAACTTTAGACCTTAAGATGTTAAAAGAACATCTTTGGAATTTCTTTCTAAAGGCATGCCTGGTCAGATGGTGGTGCTCCCTTGCTGTCAATTTTGAAATAACAACAATGGTTTATACCATAGTGTAGAATCATATTAGCTAACAGTACCATTTTTACCTCTTCTGCATGTGGTACAAGCTGAGTGATACCGACAACCACATGTTTGATGTTGCCATTGCTTTTGACTATTATTTACGGGGGTGGGGGGTAGTTTGGTGAATCATTCATGTATGTGTGTGGTGGGAGAGGGGGGGGAGAGACAGAGGAGGAGGGGGCATCTAAGTGGTCATTGGACATGCACTTCTCTATGAGAAAATTTGGCTAATCACTTTCAATGACAAAATCAACTTTGTTAACAATGTATTTGATTTCTGTATTTGTGTACATTCTCCATATATTTACCTTTTATAGTTGGCTCATCAAGTGTGTACATCTATAGAATCTCAAGAGAATCTCTTTCCGGTGAAGAAATGTACACATGTAGCTTTGAGAACAGAGAGGCACTATACACACATTCTACAGTGCGTTTTTTTGGAAATGAGGTATTGATTGACTGAAATGGCACATGTCTGGTACGCTTTTATCGCAAAGCACAATAAAAGCATGGTGTATTGAGTTTGACAGGTTGTATTCTCTTCAGACTCCAATGTACTCCTAAGTACCGTATACTCTACAGAGCTACTTTCTTCAACAAGGGACTATCAAGGAGTTCTCAAGAAAACCAATCTCTCAACACTCAACTCTCCAACATCCTGAACTTTTTGACTTTCAAGAAATGTACCAAGAGAAAGAAAAATAGAAAGAATGGTTTCTGAATAGAAGGTGGCGACAACACATGAAATGGACCTAAAAGAATCAACTTTCACACCCATTTCATTCCAGTCTTTGACTTACTAAAAAACCCCACTAGGGCTTCACTTTCACAACTCTGCAAACTGATACAGACTAAAAGCACAACTGTGGGAAAGTATAGTGTTTGTTAAGTTTTGTAAAATATCTCTACTGCTTAAGTGTTTATGTAGTCCCTTGCTGTATCTCAGAATCCATTCTCTGGTAGATTTCATTCAAATCGAAAAGCTGGAGATGTCGAGTTGCTGCTTGTAGCAGTTATCCAATTTCATTGAAAGTTGTTTTCGTTTTTCAATTAGATGGCTTGAGATAATTTGTAAATCCAATTTGTGTTATTGAGTCAATCCAAGACTAGATACAAACAAATTGCAATTACTAAATTGTGGACTTAAACTTATAATTAGGGTTAACATTTCAGAAGGTGTTACTGATAGTTCCATATGTCATTGTCACTAAATACTCAAGGAAAGCTTTACAACCTATCCACCAGGTTCATAGAAACCTGTATCAACTACCTTACTTACATTTTGTTCAAGGTTAGTAGAACCTTGTCAACAACACAGGGTAGTGAATGAGTAAATTTGACCTACATTAATTTTGTAATAACAATCAATCAATCAATCAATCAATCAATCAATCAATCAATCAATCAAGCAATCAAATTTCTACAAAGAAATGTTCTGTTCAGTAGTGCTGATTATGACAAGAAATTGATATGATTTTACCATTTCGACTTAGTCTTAGTCTGTCCATAGCTTTGAATCCTCCTAGAATTAAGGATTCAAAGCCAGGGTAGCCTCTAGACTAATGATTCAAAGCCAGGGTAGCCTCTAGACTAATGATTCAAAGCCAGGGTAGCCTCTAGACTAAGGATTCAAAGCCAGGGTAGCCTCTAGACTAAGGATTCAAAGCCAGGGTAGCCTCTAGACTAATGATTCAAAGCCAGGGTGGCCTATAGACTAAGGATTCAAAGCCAGGGTGGCCTATAGACTAAGGATTCAAAGCCAAGGTAGCCTCTAGACTAATGATTCAAAGCCAGGGTAGCCTCTAGACTAAGGATTCAAAGCCAGGGTAGCCTCTAGACTAACGATTCAAAGCCAAGGTAGCCTCTAGACTAAGGATTCAAAGCCAAGGTAGCCTCTAGACTAACGATTCAAAGCCAAGGTAGCCTCTAGACTAACGATTCAAAGCCAAGGTAGCCTCTAGACTAAGGATTCAAAGCCAGGGTAGCCTCTAGACTAATGATTCAAAGCCAGGGTAGCCTCTAGACTAAGGATTCAAAGCCAAGGTAGCCTCTAGACTAAGGATTCAAAGCCAAGGTAGCCTCTAGACTAATGATTCAAAGCCAGGGTAGCCTCTAGACTAATGATTCAAAGCCAGGGTAGCCTCTAGACTAATGATTCAAAGCCAGGGTAGCCTCTAGACTAAGGATTCAAAGCCAAGGTAGCCTCTAGACTAACGATTCAAAGCCAAGGTAGCCTCTAGACTAAGGATTCAAAGCCAGGGTAGCCTCTAGACTAATGATTCAAAGCCAGGGTAGCCTCTAGACTAAGGATTCAAAGCCAAGGTAGCCTCTAGACTAAGGATTCAAAGCCAAGGTAGCCTCTAGACTAACGATTCAAAGCCAAGGTAGCCTCTAGACTAAGGATTCAAAGCCAGGGTAGCCTCTAGACTAATGATTCAAAGCCAGGGTAGCCTCTAGACTAAGGATTCAAAGCCAAGGTAGCCTCTAGACTAATGATTCAAAGCCAGGGTAGCCTCTAGACTAATGATTCAAAGCCAGGGTAGCCTCTAGACTAATGATTCAAAGCCAGGGTAGCCTCTAGACTAAGGATTCAAAGCCAAGGTAGCCTCTAGACTAAGGATTCAAAGCCAAGGTAGCCTCTAGACTAACGATTCAAAGCCAAGGTAGCCTCTAGACTAATGATTCAAAGCCAAGGTAGCCTCTAGACTAATGATTCAAAGCCAGGGTAGCCTCTAGACTAAGGATTCAAAGCCAGGGTAGCCTCTAGACTAATGATTCAAAGCCAGGGTAGCCTCTAGACTAAGGATTCAAAGCCAGGGTGGCCTCTAGACTAAGGATTCAAAGCCAGGGTGGCCTATAGACTAAGGATTCAAAGCCAAGGTAGCCTCTAGACTAAGGATTCAAAGCCAGGGTGGCCTCTAGACTAAGGATTCAAAGCCAAGGTAGCCTCTAGACTAACGATTCAAAGCCAGGGTGGCCTATAGACTAAGGATTCAAAGCCAGGGTGGCCTCTAGACTATAAAAATATGTATAGACAGTAGTGATGTTCCCATCAATTGATAACTAGTTTGCCAACATGTCCATGTATACTCATATCTGTTACTGTGAGTGTATGCATTATTGCACTGACATTGATGTGTACCTTGTTTCCACTGGAGGAAGAAGCTTAAATTGCAGAGAAAGCATATGGCACATGTATTCATTACAGTGAATTTCATATGATCTGGCTATTTAGACCATAGTTGGAGAAATATACGCATATAGTGATTGATATTGACTGAAGCTTTAGATACCATTGATATTGTATATTTATATTTGTTGCAATCTTGTTTTGACTATTATGACAAATTTTACTCCCATGGCACTTTGAAAATTTGAACGTGTATTTTTGGTAGCATAATATAACTACATGTAGTAATATTTTCATTTTAACATGTGTTAGAAATGACCCTGAAATGAACTAACTAAACCAACCAAAACCAAACAAATCACTTGGATAAATTCAATAACATGTACATCATTACGTGGCATGTACACATGTACATGTTGATGTAGAGTAGTGGTTGCAATGCATCATCTAAAAGTTAAACATTATACTCTGGGCTGGCTTGTGAAAATGTTGGACTGAAGATCTTCATTTGAGCATTTAAATTTCTGGGTTCTACTGTAAAAAGCACCGTGGTAGGAGTTAGTGGTAATGTCTGGGTAGCAATGGTTGGTAGTACAGCCATTTGAGATGTTCTAGCCAACTTTTTTCCTTCTTTATTTGTACATTTTGAGATGAGGCAAACTAGGATGTATGCGTATGAGTCATAGAATGCCTATATTGGGTGGGATTCCCAAAATTTGAGAAGAGAGGAGTGTGGTAAGACAAAGGGGCAATGTTGTTAGTTGGTTGGTTGGTGAACACTGGCCTTGGTGGCATGGTCAGACACTCTTTACATGTACATGTATAAATCATCATACAGTACAATGTAGTGTTTGGTAGGTCTTGGGTTCAAGTCCCAGCCTATACCTATAGCCTAGTAAAATTTTCTCCTTCTCTGCTATGCACACTATAGTCTATGGGCTAGATTTCTTATGTTGTATAACTGACAGGAGCTATTATACATTGGTTGATCAACATTCCGTGCTAATGGTTACACTACATCATATGTCTTAGATTGAGTTTAACAACATAAAATTTCTTCTCAAATGTAATTTATAAACAAATACACACCTCACTAATATGTTCTTATCAAACACAAAAATAGCTGCATTAAAAAAATGCCAATGTCACATATTTTAATTTAGGGCAGAATTTCATACCTTTTGTTGGGTAATATCAAATTTCAGCCACTGCACTGGTCTCTGTAATATTTCTTCACAGGGGTATAATAATGTCACACACCCCAGTGAAGGTAAGAGCCAAGAGGCTAATTTTGCTCAGTAGGAACTACTACACTCTCTCCTTCTCTTATTTTACCAAGAATTTGTTGTTTAAATACGCATTCTCATTTGTTGACTGACTCACAATATCCTGTTACTCAAAACATCCACTTCACCAGTATATTGAAATACATGTATACCTTTCATTTGTTACTCCTAATATTTAGCCAATAATACAGTCAATTAAATGCAGATGTAAACAAACATGTAATAGGCTTGAAGGGTAAAGATTATCCAAATGGTTTACTTTGAATCAGATTTTAATACAATTTATGTGTGAGAAACAGTAGTTGAGTTCCTATACGACACAGTACGATAACTACAATCACATACACTGTATAGGGAAAGTCCTTATTCTAGCACACAAATCTGTGCCCCCCCCCCCCCCCTAACAAATGGGCGAAGGGTAAACAACACATGTCATTCGTAATCCATCACAAATTGACAAGCAGTTACAATTATTTAGTTTCTTTAGACAATTGCTCATTAACCGAACTCCACTTCTCTAGTCTGAAACTAAAATCATGTTGGGAGGCGATAACTGTCATCATGCTTCTATGAACACAGTTGGGGGTAGCACAGATTTCTGTGCTGTAATAAGGACTTTTCCTATATGTGAGTGAAGATGATGGTAGATGGTAATTGTAATGTGTCATATAGGAACTAGGTTAGAGATACAGATGCTATGGTCAGGGAATTAAAGTATGCTCCTTACAGCTCAACAGATAAGCAAGCACTAATGAGAGAACCTGGGATTGAACCCTTGGCCTTTAAAGCTTCCTCATGAAATTCTCATGAAATTTAAGACTATATAGTCATGAAAATGCCTGTTTAACAGTTCATTTTATGATGATAGCTCAGGCAACCATTCATCTAAATAAAAGCATGAAGTTTATAAATATTGTGAAACGTTAAAGTTGCTTCATCAAAATAGTTTTACTTATTTTTTCTGTTCCGATAAAATTATAGAAAAATATTGTTTACCAAGACTTCCTGTGTGACCAGTTTTCTCATACATGTTACATTTGTATGTTACCTTCCTGTGTGACCAGTTTTCTCATACATGTTACATTTGTATGTTACCTTCCTGTGTGATGTCTTCTTATAGCCTTCCTGTGTGACTTAATTGTTGTTGGAAACAGAACCCAATCAAAACAACTGACTCACAGTTCTCTTTTCAACAAACATTCAATTCCTTGAGAGTAAAGTATTCCACCATACAAATGTACTTAAATGCCAACATAGTTACACTCTGTGGTGTCTATTTCAACTTTGATTAGCAGCCAGTAACTTTCTCAGCAAAAATGACAAGTAGCTATAATCTGTCTCAACATATACATGTAGTGCAAAAGACAAGAAGTAAGGATATCCATATCTTTATGAAAATCAGAAGTGCAATCATCATTCTTTAGAATGTTGTATAAACATATGATGTAATTGCTGTGAAAATGTTTTACACTTGTCAGCATTCAGAGTTTGGTAGCTTGGTATACTACTCTCTCACGAGACTGAAAAGCACCAAAGTGTCTTGTAACTGTGATATGGTCCAAGGCTAACAATGTGGTAGTTGGGAATCACAAACTGCTGACTGTTTGATCAATTAATTAATTAACTGATTGACCCATTGATTGATTGATTGATTGGTTGGTTGGTTGATTGAACCGGGAAATTTCCAGGATAGAAATATTAGGTGAGGAACTACTACTACTGTAGTCTTGCTGCTAGACGGGCTTTCCTTCGATACTATAAGCAAACGAAGTTCGCAGTGAGGGCTGGCCCGAACTTGGATGTTCCATCCTCGATAGTGATGTTCGGTCGTGTGTCGTATTTTATCAGAAGAACATCCGAGGTCAAGCAGATAGACTACTACTAATGTAGCCCAGAGACTAAGCTATTTTGCTTGACATACTTTTCCATATGGTAAACGAAATTGTTAAGCCAGCTAGCTTGGGCTAACTAAAGGAAGGACCAACCTTGTATTCTGTGTGTAATTCCAGTAGCCGAGTCTAGTTTGTGTATGTCTGTCCCATTAGGGATGATTAATGAACTTGACTAGCCATGCTTGTTTACCGCTTGTGTCAATTTCCGCCCAGTTGTCAACACCTAATTAGTATCTGTCATGCACATGCACAGGTAATAAAACCCACCCAAGGTACAATGTATGTCTAACACAGAGTGCAAAGGACAATAACCTCAATTAATTAACTCGATTATATACATGTAACAAAATGTAAGCTTTGCCCAGACTTCTGACCTTACTGCCTGACCTTCCACCTATTGTCACAACAGTTCACATCTAATTTCAATGTCTGTCTGAAATGTTCCTTTGCTGTAGGCATGCATTCCTGTGAGGCACACTTAACTCAACAGGCTAACCACAATAATGATCCCAAACACCTTGAAGTGTAGCTGTTAATACAAATCTTTATACACGTTTTTATAATAGCAAGTTTCAAGATCACTGGACTCAACAACTTCAAGTGTAAATATACAAACTCATAGGCATACAAATGTACTTTTCTTGAGAAATTGCTATGGATGATGCATTCTAATCTAAGGCTTTGGGTTCTAGCTTAGATAATTTTGTGTCTATTATATAGTATAAGATGAAACATGTTTATAATGTTATAGCCACTGTACTGGGTCAAATCTTTTTTAAAGGCAACATTTCAATCCCAAGGCAACCTATTACAGATTCTGGACCAAGTTTCTTTTTTATAGCTATGCCAAAACTGATTTTGCCACCCTTTTAAAACTTACACTAGGTTACTTAACTACAGTACATGTACATAGTATGACATACATGTGTCTTGTCATTCAGCCCCCACTGGCATAGTTCCTAAAACGTGACAGGGGTTGGGCGATGTATGAGGGCACACTATCACAGCTTACCATATTAGTGGCACTTTCAATAAAGAACCCTTCAATTTACAGCCATCCTTCAATTACAGCCATAGGGGAAATCCAGTTTTCAACAATCATTTGTTTTCTACAACTCACACTGTGCAAAGCACATTAGACAACATCGTTCTTTAAGATTATAACTTCAGGTAAAGCCATCAATAAACCAATTTCATTGATTAGTAGTACTATTACTTAATAGAATGTGTTAATGTGATTCAGAACTCTTCCTTTGAATGATGAAGTGGTGAGGAGAAAGAGGAGGTCATACTCATGGGGGGGGGGGGGGTTTGAAGAGAAACAGAACAATAACTATTGGTAAGTTTTAAAGGAATCACGATCTTCCATAGACAAGATAGTGGTGATTATCGACTTGAGAATTTGACAGACAGCTTAGGGGGATGGCCATGAACGCCTAATGAACAGCTTTCCCTATTTGCAATAACTACTTTCTCTTTTACATCTGAAATAAATGCATGAACAGTGTTGTACATGGTCAGGCAATCACTCAAGGATGAAGGGCTTGAGACAGCTTAACAACACAACACAACATTGCATTTCATTTTGCCAAATAGTCAATTTAGTCCAGGGACAGCCACACAGCTAGTCTTTGTTAACCTGGGTAATGTTCAATTACTACATCATCAGCACATTGAATTTCACTTTTGAGGAATCAATTGTGTGATGACAACAACCTGTCAAGGTGATACCACATTCTCTGTGCTCAAATCAAGTCGTGTGAAATGAGCTGTGGCCATCTTTGTGTATCAAAGATACCTACACCGTAGATAAATGGAGGGGAAAATTGACACAGGAACGCTATGTCCTAGCATCTTTTCAAACATATTCAATGTCACCTGAAATCACTTAAGTGGAAGAAGCTGACAGATGTATATCTAGAAGTGTACAGACAAGAGAACCATTATACATGTACAAGATAAGAATAATTAATATACTAATATACATTAACAAATTCGGAATTTCAATCTCCGTGGACACTAATTTTTCTCCGTCCTATTTGCGTACATTATCTTTTTTTGTAAATCGAGGAGAAACGCAATTGCTGGGACTTGGAAGAGACAACATTTTGCAGTTACCAAATGTGGGGAAACAAGTTAAACAGATTTAAAAGCCAAGTTCTCCTCCACGATCTATGGTTCTATAACAGTAGGTACACAGTATGAAAAACAGTTATTTGGCAGACCTATAGAAAAAGTTGGTCCTAAGTAACCATTTTTGCTATACTGATAAAATTACATTAATATGAGAACCTGGTATTGAATCCCTCCCCTTTAAAATTTGCAAACATATGGATGACACTTGTGTCATCTTTTTTTAAACTGTGGTTTCAGTTATCACTTTTTCATGTCTACTGGGAGGGTAAGTGATCTCTTATCATATTTTCATGTCTACTGGCAGAAATATAAGTGATCTCAATTAATTTTTTTTTTGCATGTCTACCAACAGAATGTGATGCCGTTCTACCACTGAGTAGAGCAACCTTTGCAAAGCCAATAAACTGTGACTCATAATATCCTGCCTACTGACAGGCTTACATCACTATCTATCTTCAAGAGATACAAGTGAATCAGAGTTAATTTCTGTTCCTGTAATTGAAAGAGATGGAGCATGTTTAGTTCTAATTAGATTTTAAATAATCGGGAAGCAGTTGTGTATCGGTATCTTTTGTGTACACTATGTGTTCAAGTATAGACCCCCTTGCAGCACTAGATTGGTTCTTGCATGTGATGTTGAAACATGCTGTGGTACAATGACAAGGCAGCCAAGTGGAAACGTTTACATTTACAATTCGGGAGGAAAAATAGAAATTCTTGGTGTGGCAAACCAGACAGATTCTCTCAGGATGTCTGAATTAGTCACATGAGGCAGAAGAACATCATGATAGCTCCTGTAATTGGATTGGGAAGCGATCAAGCTGATTAAAATCCGATGTACTGTACCCTTCACGATTTCTTTTTGGCTGTTACGTTTACTGTCAGTAAATGTAACAGCCAAAAAGAAATCAGATTTTAATCAGATTAGGAAGAGATGTATATGCAAATAGCTTTTTGAAGTATAGAAAAGTCTTATGACTAATATAACTTATAAGAAGTGATGTACATGTACAATAATGTAGTATATATAAGAATTATTCTTGGTAGAGAATTGTTTTTAGTAACCTTATATAAGGTTGCAATGTGTACAGTGTACATGTACCACAAAACAAGAGTGGGTTGCCAGTAATGGTTTTCAGACAGATTGGCCCTGAAGAGTCCTGTGTATACATCTACCACTGGATATCCCATGGAGTCAGTCAGTAATAACATTATAATCTTTGAGAATCAGCTGAAGACTGTAAAATCGCTAACTTTGCTAGTGGTGAAAATATCCAGGTTTACAGTACCTACTGGTTTATAGATCAAAAAGGTAGTAATGAAAACACAACATAAACTCGATTGACAAAAGTTCAAACCTCAACAAAACTGTAGTACAAGTTGTTAATAAGTTGCCAAAGTATACTCCTAGTCTAGTCCCTATATGTTATCGCGGCAATTTACATCTCCAATTAGAGACCACGTTGGCATCCAGACTAGATTACTCCTATCACTGGCTAAATACAGATTGTTCTTGATTAATCAATTCAATGTATATAACATTCAATACAATACATTATCAATACTTTTACTTTCAAGCACAGACATGAAAAGAGTCAGTCTTGAAAATAATGATGGTAGGTAAACTCATGGGCCGTATACAAAGTTATGGTTGGTAACACAGGCATTCCATGTAAGTTTAGGTCTAGCGCATTTTGTTATTTTTAGTAGTACAAAATAGAACACTGAGAAATATGCCTAGTGTAACAGCTACATGTACTCTGTTCCCTTTCACAGTTGTGAAGTTAAACAGCTGGAACATGTAGAAACAGTCAGCTTTTCAGACTGCAAAGCTGTCTCTATACCCAATGGAACATTTCAAATCACGTAATGACAGCTGGTGTCTAGCTGGTCCAAGTTGGGATTTACTTTGTACATTTGTAGATGGTAATCTCTGACATCAGTTGCACTTGACTCCAGCTGTACTTGACTGGACTACAGAGTAATGTCACTGAGACTTCAAATCATCAACTTCTTAATACATGTATGATCACTCAATAGACTTTAAAATTTACGTTCTCAGGGCAACTCGTCCGAGCATATAGCTAACAGACTAATAATACCCGGGTAATAATGCAACTTACTAGCATTGACTTAAAGTAATGTAACTTTCAAATGTGAAGTTCACTTTACAGATTCCAAAGTACATTCCAACATTCCGATGTAATATTACTAATCTTTTATACTCATCCAAATAAATTTGGACGTTTGTTGAATCGTTGAAACAAAGCAGTGCCCTGCTGCTGGTGTGCTGTTGAAGCAGAGAAAAACCAGACTTCCTAGGAAAACCTGTGTTGTTCACCGGGGTCAAACTGAGCATCACCCTTCTTACATATAGATCTGGTTAATGTACTTTCTAACACTGCAATGGGTCTGGCACTGTGGTTCCCAATCCTTGCCCAATGCAATATATAATTTCTACCTACTTCCACTATAGCAAGTTGGGTGGAATGACAACAAAAAACAACTAATGATACAAACCTAACTCAGCTTTAACTGCAAATCTGTATCACACACTTTTAAAATCATGAAGACTCTCCTGTGTCGGCTATATGTATGACTTACACGTTGATTACCCAATGCTGTACGTATGGTTTGAATAATGGCCAGAGTACAAATCTTTAGCTGTTTAGAAAACACAGACGCAGATGGAAGGCATTATCCAAATTTCATTCTGTGTGAATTTTAACAGGTTTAGACAAAATCCACAGTTTGAACTGAAACGCCCTCCAGTGAATCATAAACACAGTGGGAGGCCATCCATATGAAAATAACATAAATCAAAACTTATTATAAATATCAAGTTAAACCCAAAATGTTCATGACTTGGTATTCCTGAGGTATCCAGGTATTGTTTTATGAAGATACAATCAAGGAGGATGGACTAGAAGTCTTGATTTGGATAACAGATGTGGAGGTGATTTTAGTCTACGATGTGGACCGGAATGCCCTTGAGAGTCACTCAGTTGTATCTTATAGAGTCTGAACTTTGCAAATCACAAGTCAAAGCACATACATAGTACATAAACCTGTTTACTACATCATGTGTGAATGTAACACAGATGAAAATAATCACAGATATAAATCTATTCATGGCCCTTTTCTGTACATAGAAGTCCTCAAGTCAAGTATGTGTACAACATGGAAAAGTCTATCAAATACACTCCACATTCAGGGCATAACTGCATATTGTTCCATTTTCGAGATGTCATATAATCTGATATGAACTCCATCTTAATAAGCATAGAGTTTCATTCATATTAAACTGAGATATGGAATGCGATGAAAAAAATGTACGACAGAAAACCCAATGTAGCAATAATTAATACCGTACCTGTTCACCCTAGTATACTTTTGTTTTAGAATAGTCCCATTATTTTTTTTTGTCAGGGACACATACACAGTCTATTCTGGGGGTGAAGGATCAAAGTTTGTACATGAATTCCTGGGAGGGGGACTGAGGACATAGCATTTGTATACCAGCTGCGGGTCTCAATACTGACAATGGCAGGCAGGAAATGGATCTATGTTATGTAGAGAAAGAAGTTACTTGGGAGGTATTCAGACCAATTCGAGCGGGGACGTCTTAACATGGTCAGAATGGGAGTGAAGGACCAATGCACAATAGTTGGGATCCTATTGACTGGAGGAGTGGCATTTACCTGACTTGTCTTGAAAGTTCTCACACAATTCCCAATAGTTCTTTTCAGTATAAGATATCTGTGGCATTTTGAAAACAAACATCCAGTATTTTGAAACTCACAAGGCCCATTCTGTCTGTCAGTCTGAGACTTGATGGTTGGCCAACTTGTTGTTATTCACTGTTAGTATTCTGACACACTTGCTCAATTCAAAGTATTGCACACTGTGTGATATACTGTACATGTATATCACTGTAGCCGTAAGGGCATTTGTGCATGGATCGTTTGGAAATCTGTCGGATGTGAGGAACGGTAGATAACATCCCGATCTCTAGGCATACGGTCTTTGATAAATTCTGAAATGACCCAAAGGAGCCAAAGTCAGGTATACATGTAAACACCAATATTGCACTACATGTACAACATTTTTTTTATGAATGTCAAGTGAATATTTCCTATTATATAATAGGATACATATATGTACATTGATTTTTCTGATCATGAATTTCATTTGGTTTGGAGGTTGCCAAAGTATAAGAGTAATTTGCAAAAGTTGCCATTTTGATGAGGTACCACAGCTGAGGGCAATGTGTTCTACATTGTAGGATCTGTCCTGCAAACATCCCGGATGTTCAATCTGCAACCATTGCAAGATTAGATATTGCTTGGTGTTTTGTTTTTTTCCGTTTTTTTTAGCAATGTTTTTATTCATCTCATTGGTCATAATATTTACCTCCTAATTCTATAGTCTCTCACAATCATATTCAAATTAGAATTTTCAATTTCACATGCAGAAGGCTACGATTCTCTGGTCAGATTTTTTGTTGTTAGCAACGTGTGTTTACTGTAAAATTTAACACAATTTAATTTAACTTTGAAGCTTATTAAATCATTTGTCTCTCAATTTTCAGGGTTTTTAACTTTGAATAGATAATAATATGAAAGATTACGAAGTTATGCTTCATAAAATTTGAAAGGAGTCTCGAGTATTCAAGTTCAATGGTTTGGCAATCTGGAATGTATGTCTGAGTGTCAGTGGGCGAGGCTCAAGTCATAGCTGTCTCCTTCCCTAAAGTCACACAGAAGAGTCAAATCCCAGCTAAAGTATATTTGAGAAATGTTATATTCTTCACAATTCCTACTGTCAGGAGGAGTATTTTTTTCAACTGTTGCTACTGTAGGCAAAGTGAATCTGTGTTTGCATTATTGTAAAGTGGCCTGTACGTGGTTGTACAATAGTGCATTAGCCAGGCTATCAGACAGCCAAGAGGCTTTACAATACCAGGCTATCAGACTGCCAATACTCCTTGAGTGATTTCTAACTAAGTCTGGATACGGTATGCATTCACATAATGTGTACACTACAACTCAAACATGATACGCCAGTACTGCAAAATGCAATGGCAAACACTTTGACCCAATTCAAGGCTGACCAGCTATAAAGGGTGATCACTTTATCTTTCTGCTTCTGTTTGTAGTGCATGTGGTGATACACTTATGTGTGCTACCCTGGACATCCAGACATACAGAAGGTGACACATAGTAGCTCCTTCCAAACATGCCATCATATATTTGTGCCAAAACAACCCCAAGTTTCAAAGATAACTCAAAAAGAACAGTAACACACCATAACTTGTAGCTGAAATAAATTATATTTCCCAGGAGATTGTCTGACTGCACTCAACAGAAACTGTTGTAAGATTGACTCTATAGTAAGACTCAGAGATTAAGATATCACTTGCCAGCTGATAGCAGCTGTGGTCTACTTTGTGAACATTTCAAATATCTTCACTTGGTTCCAGTGTAAGGTTTTGGAAGTCAGTAACTTGGTGGCAAAAAAGCTCTCATCCAAAGACAGAAAGTGTCTAGAGCTAGAGTATGGTGGTCTCAGGCTTGTAACAGAATGAAAAGCTCTGATTAAATTTCCATATATAGTATCATCATTTGGTGGGGAACCTGAGTTGGTGGAATTGAGCTTGTCTTTAATTTAGCAGCTGAGCTGGATGGCATAGTTACTTAAATCCTGATAGCTAGGAACTTTGTTTATTGCCTAATCAATATTCAAATTTCTTAACTTTGATACATTAAAAAACTGTCACTTTTCCTGAGTCCGAAAACCAGAATAAGCAGATGCATCTTTCTATGAATTAGTTGCTTCAAATTTAGCTGTGAACATACACCTTTATTACATTCCAATTCTGGAAATAAGGTGTATCAGATGTTTAACTGGAATTTAAACATGTGATACACCTGACCATCACTCAATTTTCAGGTTGCAAGATGCATTGCGTGGGAGGACATCAATTATGTTACATTTAGTCTTGTTTTGTCTTTTAATATGTCTGAAATAACATTTTCATCAGGAAATGTTGGAAAGACATGTTAACCTCTTTAATTATGAGTGATTTTATAGAAGAAAGACTTAACGCCATCACTGACAGAGAGGGATTTTACGGGTGAACCCTGGGTACAGTCAGGTGACATCTCCTTGAGTAGCACGTGCAAACCCCTCAGCG
Organism: Glandiceps talaboti; assembly: GCF_964340395.1. Lineage (NCBI taxonomy): Eukaryota > Metazoa > Hemichordata > Enteropneusta > Spengelidae > Glandiceps > Glandiceps talaboti. Next base: position 9,753,223 of record NC_135561.1, read on the forward strand.
CGTACATAATACATGGTATTGTATGGAAAGATGCACAATGCATCTAAAAACTGCTAACAGGTCTATGGAAATAAGACGCATGTATGAATTGGAATCTGACCATCACACACAAAACCATGGCAAAGGTCAATGACAAGATCATAGCTCTATTATACTTGAACTATTAATATCCACAATATCAAGAGAACACATACAATGTACTTTACATCTGTTTTCACTTGTACCACCAAGGTATGGCAATGAAATGAAGCTAAAGTACTGTCTAAGTGAAGTTTTTAAACTCTCGTCTTTATTGATGCTACAATGACAAAGAATTTCAACGATCTCAACTATAATCACATGTACACTATCTACTAATGACTTTGTGATTGATTAATTGGTTAGGAAAGGGTTTTCTTTCAAATTAGATTTTTAGAATCACCACATGTATGGGAATTTGTATTTTAGAATTACCACAACAGTTTGTATTTTAGAATCACCACATGTATGAATGTTGGATTTAGAATCACCACATGAATATGATTTATATATTAGAATTAAACACATTTATAGAGGTTTGTATTCTAGAATTACCACATGTATGGGGATTTGTATTTTAGATTAGTATTTTTGAGTTGCCATATGTACATGTATGAGGGCGAGAATAACCATACATATGAATATTAAATGGGGTTCAAATTACCACATGTACGATATTTTTGAGTCACCATGTTTAGGGGTTTGTGTTTGTTTTCAGAATCCCCATATGTGTGGGTGTTTGTATTTTTAGAATCACCACATGTATGGAGTTTCTATTTTAGAATCCCCATATATCAGTGGTTTGTATTTTTTAGTAACCACACGTATTAAGATTTGCATTTTTAAAATCACCAGGGGGGGGGGGGGGGGTATTTTTAGAGTCATCCTGAATAGTCCAGCCTTGTCAAGTTTTTTTTCAAAATCAGGGGTTTGTGTTTTCAACTTCTTTAGTTCAGCCTTGCCCATTCACTACAGTAAGTGTTAAAATCAACATGACAGAAAGGCAGATAAAGTGGCTGCTTTTCAGAAGGGTCACTCTTAAACTTTTAAGGACTTACCTCGGAAACCGTGTTGAATGGCGAAGTACTTGGCCAGGGGTGGTATTACAATGCATCCAGAGATAAACTAAAACACTGGTTAATGGCTGTTAGCAGGAGTGCTAGGTGTCTGACTTGTTTTCAATGCTGTCTGTATACTATGCAACAATTGCAAACAATTTCAAGGTGATACTTGCTCTATTTCTGGACACAATTTACATAAAAGATACCAACACCACTATCTGGAAAAAAACAACACCAGAGAAAACAAATTGGATTAGTTGAGTACTGATGAATGCAGGAGTATAGACAAATTGAATGAACCATAGTGGAGAACAAAGTGGACGAAGTCTGAACAATTCGCACTGACATGGCTTCATTAGCTCATGACTACTCTATATACCTCAAAAGTTTTGTAGTCCGTACAAACACATACAAGAACTTACAATACTCAAAGGTGTACTTGAAAATAAAAACACTGAAGGATTTTAGTTCCAACCCCCATCACCTCAAGCTCAATAAACCCAATATTCTTGATGAATGTGGCCTCTGTGTTCTGAATGGCACATTGCATGACCCAATTCACAGGATTGGCTTACCAATGTATCGTTGAATACCTGTCCAAAATAGACTCAAGAAAGGCAGTGCCACCTCCAAGACTAGGTGTGAAATAACAAAGACAGTTCAACAATATATCTACTGGCTAAGAAAACAGATTTAACTGCAGTGGTGACCAAAACAGCAACTAACGTTTGCTCTTTATATTGCAAACTTACAATCTCTTGTGGGTCTCAAGAGAAATTAATCGATGGGAACCACTACTTGTGTACTGGAATTCAAAAGTTACCATGGTTGCACACACAAGAAATATGACACTTCAGTGGGCCTGAGAATAAATCTTCAAAGTTTGAGAACTTCACTTATGAGGCTATCACCCCTCACCATGATACTGTTCCCCCCCTTTAGTAGTTACTTCCAAATGTGGAACAGGCCAAATCTGAAAGTTTGGATAGGCTAGATTCTAGGTACTGCTGCCTTGCTATTATTCAATGAGGGGTGAAATTTTACAGACAAGTTAATGCAATGGAATGCTTAAATTGAAGTACGGATTGTTCATGATGAAGAAGTTTAAAGCTCATTTTCAAAGCCTGCAGTATATGTTTATTTTGCATTCTATTCAGTGCAACCATTCTCACACTCTGTTCAAATAGAAACACTACCCAGACACTAAAAACAATAACTTATTTGAAAAATGTGACTGGTATTTCAAAAATGAAATGAAATGTCTTCAGTTGTTCTACATGCACTTGGTTGGTGCAGAGAGTAAAAAAAAGTTTGGAAGTTTTTGGCTTTAAGTTTAACAGGTAAAACACAACTTGAGTACAGAAAAATTAGAATACTGAACAATGAAAATATACTTATGTACTTTTGCACATGCGTGGCAATGACGTAAGTACAAAATGTTTGCCCCAGTCTAAAACACAGGTAAGTATAACATATATATCAATAACTACGATATTGTCATGATTTTAGATCACAAACGTGCCAATCTTTGGCCAAAATACCAATAGCCATTGCTTTACAGAGCGGGAATAGTCATGAAACTATACCAAACGAGATAACGATCTCATGCTATGACACAATATTTGGCATTTTGTTGACTGTTCCCTCTAAGGCTCACGTTCAGGCACACACATGAGGAAAAATTCACTCAAGGCCAAAAATATCAAACATGCTAGATATTTGGCTCATAGCCACAAATGACCAAATTCTCATAAAAAGTTGCCTGCACACATGAGGAATTGGCACGAGGAAATTGCGACAAGTTAAATTTTGTTCAGCTGATTCCTCTAGTGTGTGCCTGGTTTAAAGGTCCTATCTACAAGTAACACGCTGCCATTTTCAAATGAAGACGCAACAATTTTATTACGTTTGCACCTACCATCTACATAGAGATAGACAAAAATGCACATGAGAATGCTACAATTTGAAAATGCTGCCAAAAGTGGATTGTTTCTGTTTTCATTCAAAAACACAATACACTGTCAGAAATGGAATGATATGAAAATGGCCAAAAAAGCAACGATTCGAAAAATGCTCAAATTTAACTTCAGGAATGACTTTGTACTCTACATTTTTATGTTACAAATGTGCAACAGCATAGTTTTTGAATTGTTCTGTCTTCTGTCCTTCCATGTAAAAACTCAACAACATTTTTCAGTCTATCACATAACCACATAAAAATGCATTAAAATGAACGATTCTATCATTGATTTTCAGCATTTTTATTTGGAAACACTGCCATATAAATGCAGCCAAAGCTTTTCAACGATTGAAGTAGCAAGTCAGTGTGCTTCTGGGGGTCAAATTCAAAGATAATATTTACAAGCAAATCTTTGACAGTTTGACACTTTAGTCAAGATCTGCTACAAAAGTTTCATGACATCAAGTTTAGATTCATGTATTCAAGAGTCTATTGAATGAACAACATATGTTACAAGTGAATTCACAGACTAAACAAACCAAGAAAAACTGGAAATCTTTATTAAGTGCAATGACAAACAGATTGAAGCTTCCAAGATGTTAAACAGTTTACTAAATTCATTGAAGGACACATCCTTGTCTGGCTGGGAAATCTATCAATCTATCCAGCAGGACCAGGGTATTTTATGATGCAGAACGCCAAGTAGACATACATATGTATAGACAGTAATTACAGGGATGAGTACTCTATTTCCTGAAAGAAACCAACTTTGTGGCGATAATTTGTTCTACTCACGTCATACTGAATAACAATATATTGTACCTATAAATTAGCGAGTGTACAATCTGTAGCAGAATTTCTTTTGCCAATTACAGGAACACTGAGGGAGTGTGAGGGTACATGTAAGTGACAAAGAGATAACATGAGTGAGTGAGGGAGTGATGGGTGAGTTAAAGATGGAGGGAGGGAGGAAGGAATGAGTAGTCTAGAGGCTATCTGTGACTTTGAATCTCTTCTTACCTTGAGATATAAAGTCACACATAGTTTCTAGACTAGTGAGTGAGTGAGTGAGTGAGTGAGTGAGTGAGTAAGTGAGTGAGTGAGTGAGTGAGTGAGTGAGTGAGTGAGTGAGTGAGTGAGTGAGCAAGTGGGAGACAAAGAAACATTGAGAGAAATAGAAAGACACTGACTTAGGGAACATCCAAGACACAGATAAAAAGAGAGAAAATGTGTGTGAGCAAGTGTGTGTGTGTGCGTGCACGTGCGTGCGTGTGCCTGTGTGCCTTAAACACATGTAGTATATCTGTCATGGCTATCACTAAATGTTAGAAGATGGTGATTTTACTGTAATTTCTAACAGTTTCGTGGCATCCGACTTGACTACCAAATTCATATACCATCAGCCTAGTCTTAACTAGAATAGCAACTTTACACATCAGAGAATTTCTAGAATTTTCAAAACACATTTATATCTATTTTCTTTCTTCCCCAAGTTTCTTTTTAGTTTAGTTCATTTGTACACCTCTTTTATGTAATTAGAGACCATGATGGCATCCAGACTAGTTTCTTTCCCAACACTGCCAACTTGTGACTACATGATTAGATGATTATATAATATGTCATTCTAATAAAAAAGTACATGTCTACAGGTTCACAACATATGTTCACATCATCATCATCGTCGTCATCATCATCATCATCATCATCATCATCATCATCATCATCATCATCATCATCATCATGTACTCTATGGGTTATAAATTAGGACTGTATGTCTATCACAAAAAAACTGACCAATCACATTCTTTGTATAAAAGTGTCATTAGAGACCAATCATGTAATGTTAATCATATGATCGTGTCTTTCATCAAATCTGGAATGAACCAGGTCTGTGATCTACTACATTCTGTATATTAATTATACATGAAATAGATTAGAATTTACAGGTCAATCATTGTTCTAGTCATTTCCATTCACAGTTTCAACCTGTTTTAATATACAAGTCCAATATTTGCTGTGTTGTGTAATGAAAGGGGAGTCTGAACTAACACAGCCAGTCTACAAATAAATGGTGTACATGTATCAAATTACTGTCTGTCCATGTGTACTACATGCAATGGCACTACATCTTAATTTAAACTGAGAAACTATCAAATGCATCCACCACCACCACCACCACCACCACAATCAGCAGTATTCATAAACAAAACATACTTGATGGATTTTAAATTGTATCCCATGCATCTCACAACTTCTAGAGTAACGACTTTGACTATACTGTGAGTGGATGTGTAAATGGTAATGATACTGTATAGGAACTAGACTAGTGAGTGGAGGTGTAACTGTAAATGGTAATGATACTTGTATAGGAACTTAGACTAGTGAGTGGAGGTGTAAATGGTAACGATACTGTATAGGAACTATACTGTGAGTGGATGTGTAAATGGTAATGATACTGTATAGGAACTATACTGTGAGTGGACATGTAAATGGTAATGATACTGTACAGGAACTATAGTTGTTTACTTTCCATGTTTGTCAGGTTCTGTTCATCCACAGTCTGATGTCAGCAGTTGTAGTTGTCATTTGAGTGAGGTACATTGTACTTATGTGTACTTTTGTCTGACACTATATATATACAATATATTATTACAAACCTTTTGAAACGATAAACATCTTACATTTCAAAACATCTCTGTTTCCGTAATGATACAAGTTTTTATGAGTTTGACAATTTAAACTTTCACAAAGGAAGTGATAAAAAATGTTGCCCTGAAAAGAATATGTTTATTTGGGTGATAAACTAACTGGTGGGCTAGTGTAACATCCCTTTACATCCCTTTCGTTATCATCATTCGAATATCTAGTATCTGTACATCACTCAGGAAATTTCACAAATATAAAATATATTTTAGTAATCGAAACAAATTTATTTGAATTACATGTATAAAATTTATTGAAATAACATTTAATTTTAAGTATAAATCGTTAAAAATTGCGCTTTGATGCAGAAATATCAAACAGTGTTTGCATAATTGTAGTTTGGACTTGTCCTACCAATATCAGTTCAAGTGTTGACTTTTTACGACTTTTAATATGAACAGCCTTTACATAACATTATTGAAGACAATATAGAGACATTTTTGTACCATTTTGTGTCATTCTGACAAATCTTTCATGTACATGTAGATTTTGATGATGACACACCCTTTTTTTCTTTTCTTTGTTCTCGCAGCTTGCGCTTCGATGAATCATTGCGCCGCCATGAATTATTTCGGTTTCAGGAAAATTTCTGCGTTGTGTTTGAGAATGTTTAGCAGGGCTATCCATATGATACACTGCTGCATATTTGTTGAAAAGAATAAATTTGAACACAAAAAAAGAAATTTCTTTTGGAATAGAGTATCTTCCATCATTCAAAACATCGTGGTACATTTTTGTAATTACAGGGAACAGTATCAATAAACCTTGACCTAGTCGAAACCTTTTATAGCGATCTTCTGGTCCCTTTCATTGATGTATTCCTATAACTTGACTGCAATCATTAAAATATTAACTTTTAAAAAATAACCTTTTAATGTTTCACAGGTATTTCGTTCATACATCTTTGACAAATATCATGGTATGTAGTTGTAAATTTCTACTACCAAAGGTCAAGTCTATATAATGCTATCCATGGCAATCATAAGTCTATACTCACCAAGTGAAGTACGTCCACTGACCATGTGAAATTAACAATACATAGACACATACGGATCAAAGTTAGTCCACTACTGCCAGTGACAGCGAGTACGTGTATAACTCCTTGAAGAACACACGTTGAGTGGTCTTAAATTCAGGTATGCAGACTGCATCTGTTGGTGCGGAGCTTTTATTGGCTGTAGATGTATTGTATGTGAATGCTGAGACTGTTTGTGCCCATGGGCTTTCCAGACACCAGGGGGCAACTAGCTCCGCCCCCTTTTGGCACCTATCCAGTGTACTCACTTTGACTGTAGACACATCTGTTAGCAAGACTGCCTCAGGGAAAAATAGTCAAAATCCCTCCCCAATGATACGATTTGTGGAAGCACTACATTGTGCATGATTGGTGAAACGACCATGAATCTCTCATAGTAAGATTAAATTCGTGACTGGATCAATAAGTCTGTACAACCAGTTAACAGGCTAAAACAATGGAAAACAATTCTCCAAGGTTTTTCCACTCCTACCTTGTTTGTATAACATTTTCATTATAATCCCCTGTTATTGACATGTTTACAGTTATCTAATTGGTGTTCCTCTGGACTCTATTTTCTTCCCTATCCTTTGTTTTCAACTAATAGCTTTCAATTGGAATTAAGTTGGACTAGGTACACACAGACTGTACTGACAAAAAATCATCCATGTTTTTCTCATGATGATATCTCAGTTACCTAGCTACAAAGAGATCACGGACACTAGACATTGATACTTGGCTATTCTATGATTATTTTAAACTCTGTTTGAGTTCAGATCTTTACATTACACACCATTGTATTGATGGCATTCCCATTTTTTGCTCTAAGCCTATATATCCCGATAAAGGAATCTGAAGAGTTGCAGGCAAAATTCTATTTCAGGTTTTCGACCTAATGAAGTAGCCTTCAGCTACTTGCATTGATACCATTGACTTTTCACTGCACAACAATATAACACTTTAGAACTTGTATAAGAAATAGACTTATAATGGGAACTGAAAAACAACTACTGGACGTTTACTTGCAAGCATTACAGATCATTTTAATAGCCAATTAAAAAAATGTATATGCTATTAAAGGTACATGTAGTTTGTGACTGCAGCCCTAATTCTCAATTCATGTGTACAAAGTGCAAATACATAAATTTGTACATGATACATTTACTTGCAAGCAGTTTACATTGTAAATTAATGCACAGATAACTAACACATGTGTTAGTTATCTGTGATTAATGCCATTTTAAGTCAATACTAAAAAGTCATTCTATAAAGACCCAGTTACAGGAGGCAATGCATGAAGCAATTTGTCACATGCGATGAGGCTAGCAACTATGACAGAGAAAGTTGCAGAAAATTCAACATGTCGGATTCCTTGCGACGCACCTAGCGACATCGCAAGGACCTGCGATTATATTCGTACACGAGGCAATTCGTCGCATCCGACAAATTGCTTAGTGCATTGCTCATTGAGTTGCCTTGTGTAACTGGGCCTTTAAATTTATAATGTAATCAGTCCTAGGGTACATTGTAGCTGAGTGCTAAATTGCAACTTTTAAACTATTTCTTTTCTAGATATTCATCACAAATAAAAGGCATGTATTGCAGTTAATCCTCTTTCTACTGGGGGTACATGTATTTGTTTTGTACGCAAAAAACAAGAAAAAAAAAAAAAAAGAGAATTAATTTTTCTAGATAACAAACAATTTAAGAGAAATTCACACATATTAATTTAAATATATTAATAATATGCGAATTAAATGACAAACGTATTGACATCATCATTGATTAATATTCATTGGTCTCTGATTTTGCACCGTATCTCAAAACATGATTTTGGGTATCGTGTAGTATTACCTTACTGTAATTTATAATGCATAACAAAATAAACTTACTTTCATCACATTTTTGTCATCTTAATTTTGTGGCGGCAATTATGAGCTAGCCACATTTTCTTCCAAATATACACAAATTAATAACTGAAGTATAATAATATAGCATTTCTTTTCAGTAAATTTCAATGACATATACGATGTAATTGCTCTCAAAGTGAACTTTCCAAATTTTTTCATTACTTAGCTAATACATTGTACATTTCTGCCTTTTTCATTTCATTTGTTTGATTTCATACAATGACGCATAGATTTTGAGATGAACTAGTGTGTAATCATCGTTCTACGAGAACTATCTATCACAGCAAATTGTCACATCTGATGGATGGCGGAATCAGAAAGAAAGGTTGTGTCACCTTTAAAGTAGCTTAATAAATAATATCCCTGTGTACTTTAAAATACTGGTATAGTCAAGGCATACAGAAATAATACCAGTGACAGATGGACCATTGATTACGTATTCCGTTCACACTTAAAATACTTTATAGCTAACACTAGTACACATGTAAAGTGAAATGATCAGCTTTAGAGGATTTTGACCAATTTCAGAATGAAATTTGTTACAGATTGCTCAGGAGAATATTTAGGGGAGTAAAATCCCTGTTAATGGTATTTTGTACATGTCAGTTACTGCATTAGTACGAGTGCAAGGCTGTGTGTCACTGTAAGGAACAAAGCATACTCACACAAATCACAAATTTTCTTTGCTTTCTTGGGTGTAAAATTGATAAAAAAGACAGAACATTACTTTTCAATTTATTATCAGAATTGTCAAAGAGTGCTTTGATGTAAGCTAAATTTAGAAATTTGTACGTGTACATGTATGTAGTCTTGTTGTCAAGTGTTGATCATACTTTTAATGTACATTTGGACTAGTAACTTGTTTTATTTTACCTTACTCTATTTTATATATCAAAAGTACAATGTTGTACGTTTCAATTTTTCTCTTTTTTAAAAGTAATTTTCACTTTCAGTAATAAAAAGAAGAGATGTAACTGGTTATTATTGTATGGAATGTGATTTTGTCAATGGTGGACGAGGCAAAATTTATTTTGCAAAGAAATGATTTCGGAATAATAATTTTACAAAATTATGATTAAGGTTACTATGGATATTCGAGCTTATGACTAAATATTCCATGATGCCTTCTCTAGAACAACGATTGTGTACATATGTACTGGATGGTATTGTATGTACATGTATGTTATGTTATACACTTGACCTCACCTTGACCTTTGAACCAGACATCTAGAAACATACTGTAACCAGACAATGCAACAATCAAAAGAGAAATACTAGAGAGGCCTTCCAGAAACTGGATAGTTCCTGAAACACAACTGCAATATCTTACATATCTCAAAGCTTTCAAAACAGTGTTATCGAGAGTAATTGATATGCTATTCAACATGTCAAAGTCAAACAATGAAACTGTACTACATGTACCAGTATGCTCTCTACGTTTAGCATAAAGAAAAGAATGTTATAAATTTATTGACATGAGATTTGATGCTAAACAGGGACTTGACCTGGATAGTACTGTAGTTACTAGTTTTCATACTTTATGCAAATGAATATATTAATATTCAAATTTAGTAAAATTATGCTTCTGTGACATCTGATTAAATGAATAAAATATGTAAATCATTTCATTAATATTTAAGGTCATATTTCATCACGTTTACATGTTTACATTCATGTATGTTATTCTGTACTTATCTCAAACTTTGAAAGTGCCGACACGAGCGAACATATTTAGTTAACTTCCAACAACTTGCAACAACCAAAACATGAAATGGGATCAACATCTACAATCCACGATAGAGAATCTCGGCCGTCATAGAACTACAGTACATATATATTATCAGTCATCTAGTCTAGTTGTATACGGTATCATTACGAATTACACCTCCACTCAGTTTAATAGTTAGAGACTACGTTGGCATCCATGGTATTAGTCGTCTAATGATGACAAGCCTGTTTACAGCACTCAAACACTGACTCCGATAGCACTTGTCTTATTCAGCTTGTCTTGCTAACTGCAACAAGTTAATACTTACGGTTTGAAAATCGATGCAGTTAGCCCCCCCCCCCCCCCCCCCTTAAGGGGCTGTTAAGGAATACCTTACAGTTGCTTAGTCACAGTGGCAAGTAATTCCATAATTTTGAAAATCAAACAGTCTGAGGTGTTGTAATCACTCTCTATTTAAACTAATCACCTGCAGAGGTAGTCTATTCAACTTACTACATAGATAGACACAAACTAAAACAATCGTTGCAACATGTTGATATAAGCTATTGACTGAACATTGGATTATAATTATACTCTCAGTAGGGTGGTGTTTCTGATAACTAGCTTTCTTCAAGTGGCAACACTATCTTGATTACACCACTGGGTAACTACATGTACATCCACACAACAGCAGTAGCCCTACCACCCACTTGTGTAATCTCTACTACAAGTTTGAGTTTGTGTCTATCTAATAAACTGAAACTTCAATTGCCACTGTAGTACTAGCAGTAGGTTGTACTAGTCCCATAATGTACAAATTCAGCCTCAGGAGGGAGACATCACACTCTGAAATTACCCAATTGAGTTCATTAACAGCCCCCTTGCTGTTTATTCTATCTTTGTATTTACTATTGTTTGTGATTAATTGGTTTGTTTAGCACTTTCCTGATCCCAACTTAGCATAGTCATAAAATGCCTAGTAGTACATGTAAATGTAATCTTTATTCTAAAGCCTACTGATAGTTCATTTACATTTAAGGAGAAAATTAAGTGTTCAAATGTAGTGAATAAAAACAAAAGTTATCTATCCCAAAAGGGCAATTAGTTGTGGTGGAATTTAGAAAATACTGCTACACACCAAAATAAGATGACCAAAACAACAACATGGATGATAAAACAACAGGAAATCATAAAACTACAGGAAATCATAGCAACAACTCTATTAGACTCTCTCCCAGTCCCTCGGAGTATTGCTATTAACTGTTTTGTATGTACCAATATCTACTGCATAATTGTACTAGAATATCCTTGTACTGTGGGTCCTCATGGACTACATAGGGCTAATCATTTGCTGACATGTTACTGCGACTCTGTGTTATTGCAATGCTAGATGCCATCACAGTAACACGTCAACAAATGATTAGCCCTATGTAGTTGATGAGGGCCCACAGTACAATTATGCAGTAGATATCAGTACATACAAAACAGCTCTTTTAAGTTTTAGCAATGTGATGCTCCGAGGACTGTGAGAGAGTCTACAACTCTTTTAAAAAAACACAGATAACAATCAATGACAATTAAAACCTTCTGGGTTGTATAACCATGAAACCACATAGAATGAATTAAAGCATTCCCTTGACCATTTATCTCCTAAACTGTGCAATTAAAGAATTAAAATGGCTCCCTAGTGAAAATCTCAAATTCTTGTATGAATGAAATAGAATGTTTGTATAAAGTTAGTTTATCTCTTTGCACAAGTTCAATGATTTCAAAGTGAATGGTGAAAGTATAAAAATGTTGTAGTCATTCCTACCTGTGATCACCTTGGCTCTATTACAGTACATTGTTGTAGGTAGTATATATATAATACTAGTAATTAGTAGTCGAAGCAAAGCATAATAATTTTGGGTAGTGATGACTCTAGCTCGAGATACATTTATGTCTTGCTGTTATTTTCTTATGAAACTCATCGAGAGCATCTTGAGATAGTAAAAAGAAGACAGGTCTCTGGGCTATGACGATTCTAATGTGAATCATTCTGGCTCTGCAGCAGTAAGCACTGACATATGAGCATTAGCAGGACTGGTTATAAAATCCTAACACTAACAGCAAAATCTCTTGGTGTTGTCATAAATCTATGATCACTGTGGCCCTACTACAGTAGTTAGGAGACTTTAAAGGCCTATGATTTCTTGGTACATTAATTGGTATGGTCATTCTGGCCCTGTAGAAGTTATGAGATGGGCTATTATTAGAAGGCTATAATCCTATGATTTCTTGGTGTAGTGGAGATTGTGATCACTCTGGTCCTGTAGAAGTTAAAATAGAAGGCTGTAAAACCCTAATGGCCACTCTGGCCTAGACAGTTGACAGTCGCTCACGCCTTTTTTCCCCATGTTTTATCTAAATTTAATTCGTTGCTGCACTCCAATCCGGTGCAACACTACTATAATCGCATACTGACATCAAGGGCCGAAGGTCCGAGAGATCGAGGGTTCGGCATGATCGGAGCGCAGCGACGACTTAAGTTTAGATAAAACGTAGGAAAAAAGGGGTGAGGGACTGTCGACAGTCTAACTCTGGCCCTGTAGAAGTTAGAATAGGAGTGGGGCTATTTTATAGAAAGCTATGATTTCTTGATAGGTGATGAATGATCCCTCTGACACTGTAGATTTTAAAATATAACTATAAAACACTACCATTTCTTGGTGAGCAATAGTCTGGATGCCAACTGTGAAAACAATGTGAGTGAAGGTATGGTAACAATACTGTATAGGAACTAGACTAGGTGAGTGAAGATTATGATCACTCTGGCCCTTTAGTGGGGAGGTTATAAAGTAGATGATTCCTTTGTGGGTGGTGATTATGCTTACTTTAGCCCTTTATTGAGTAACTGGCCAAATAAAGTGCCTTTAAAATTGATTTCTTGGTGGGGGGGGGGGGGGGGGGGGACTATTATTATCACTTTGGCCCAGAATTAGTAGCTTTAGCAGGCTGTAAAAAGTCTTAGATACTCTGTGGGAGATGAGTCAGGAATGGCTAGTAATTGATAGGTTTATTACCCTAGATGTTATCTTTATGAATCAGTACAAGTAAAGCCCATTCCTCAGTAAGTGGTACATGTAATTTATTGCTAGAGTAATGGATGTCTTTGCAATGAATGAATGACTTGTCCTGTCACTGACCCATAAGGACTATGAAGACAAAGTTTAAGTTTTAACACTAACTAAGGTTTGGGGTATCACAAATACATGTACTTTGGCTGTTGTTTGACTATAGGCTGTACAAGCTACCAATGGACCATTTTTTAAAAACTGAGGTATATAATAACTCACTCAAAATACTGTACACCTTGAACAGTATCACATCATACATGTATACAGGTAAATGTTTCTGTAACTGTACACATGTGCATATTATACTAAAAAAATAAAAATAAAAATAAAAATACATGGTTTATTAAAACAAAAATGTGACCAAAATAAAATGGTCAAATTGCTTGAGTTCACACATCAGTAAAAAAAACATACTAATTCCTATCAAAACTTATTAATCAAACCCTGAATGGGTTCGAACTGGACCACAAAGAGGCATGCCATTGACAACCCTGAATGGTTTGAACCCAACCACAAAGAGGCCAATACTCAGCCACTTACAACCCAATTATAAAACATAGTGGTTCCAAAGTATGCAAATTTTGATCCTTTCAAAACATTACAAGCTGGTCCAATTTTACAAAACAAAAGACTTGGGGGATCTTTTTAATTGCTAAATCTCTCTGTAACAAACAAGACTTACATAATTGTAACCTACATGTACCTGTAGACTTGAGAATGGCTATCGATACAATATTCCGCTATCCTAACTATAGCCTACCTGTAGACTTGAGAATGGCTATCGATACAATATTCCGCTATCCTAACTATAGCCTACCTGTAGACTTGAGAATGGCTATCGATACAATATTCCGCTATCCTACCTGTAGCCTACCTGTAGACTTGAGAATTGCTATCGATACAATATTCCGCTATCCTACCTGTAGCCTACCTGTAGACTTGAGAATGGCTATCGATACAATATTCTGCTATCCTAACTGTAGCCTACCTGTAGACTTGAGAATGGCTATCGATACAATATTCCGCTATCCTAACTATAGCCTACCTGTAGACTTGAGAATGGCTATCGATACAATATTCCGCTATCCTACCTGTAGCCTACCTGTAGACTTGAGAATGGCTATCGATACAATATTCTGCTATCCTAACTGTAGCCTACCTGTAGACTTGAGAATGGCTATCGATACAATATTCTGCAAGGACGGAATTGTTTGATTCCGGTTACCTGACTCCTAGTTTTTCACTGCCGATCCTAAACTTTTTTTTATGTATTCCAGAAAAAAATAATAAAATCACAAAAATTGTCAAGTCTTGTGAGAAATAGTGGATGAGGAAACTGACATCAATTTAAAAAAGACAATTTAAATATATATATATATATATATATATATATATATATATATATATATATATATATATATATATATATATATATATATATATATATATATATATATATATATATATATATATATATATATATATATATATATATATATAATAAATGAAAAATCTACCCACCCCACCAATGGTAAAAATTAAGCATAATCGGAACCACACAATATTTTTTTTTAGGCCTAATACAAATGCTTTCCCCTTGCTTATACATTGTAAGTTACGGCATGTACTTGACAAATCAGGAATTTGAAAACTTGAAGGTGCATTTAATGAAGTGCTTTCAGTTAATTAACACCTACACATAAAATGAATCACTATTAAGAACTGCAGGGACTTCAATTGTAAACTGATGAGTAAGATCTTCAGAGAATGTTCTGTATTTATAGCAAAACAAATTCCAAGCATACAGATACAGTTATTACTTTAAGATATAAAAGGCCCATGTTTCAATCCCAGGTCTTGCATATAGTGTTATCTTATTAGTATTCTGGTTGCCAACGTGGTTTCTAACTAATGTGAGTGGAGGTGTAAATCGTAACCATACCATATAGGAACCAGACTATTTTAATAGTGGACCCATAAGGATTACACAGGAATTTCAGGATCATTTCTTGCTCTGGACCAACTTTTTATTGCTCTGCTACACAACAGAGGTTTTTTTTTCCAATTTTATACCTGGATTTTAATTTTAATCTGAACTAGGCAATTTATGACAAAATTCTCTCTGGTGCCAGTAGTGATTAACAAATAAGTAATTACACTGAACAGTGGACATAATATTGAAATGACAGATCAGAGAACGAAAATAAATTGTGAATATTATAGAAACTCTTTTATACATGTAGTTTGTTGTAGCTGATATGTTGAAAAGACATGTCCAAAACAGTGATTACGATCTAGTGCATTTTGCATATTATTTACTTAAATATTTTATTTTATTTTTATTTCTATAACATCCAACAGGCATTGCCCAATAACAGGAGGAGGGTTCAGTGTTAGTGCATGAGGAAACCAGATTACCCAGGGAAACCTACATTGTTCGGTAGAGTCAAACTGAACGACACTAGTCTTACTTACAGCATGGTAAATTTAATCAACCCCAGAATGGTTTCAAACTCCAACCACAGTGGTAAGAGGCAAGTTGTTTAACCACTTGGCAACCGACAACTGGATATAACCCAACAACCCAGTATACTAATACTATTGCTAAACTACCATATCTACTTAGAGGGTGTCTGATAAATCAAAAACACATTTCATAGTCATCAATTCTGGCAGTCAATTTAGTTTTTCTCTAATATCTTGTACAAATTGAATTAATTTTTATTATGCAAAGTGGTTATTGACCCTTGGTGACTTTTGGAATCAATTTTTTTTCACATCCAGGTGGAATGTAGTCATGCAATGCAAGCCTTGGTTATTTTTAATTGTGTGTTCACTCAACTAGAACTAGAAATGTTTTACTACCAGTCACTGCCAGTCTTTGGATAAGATTGCCTTGAACTCAGTAAATGCCATAAAACATAGGAAATAAGCAATTGAAAGTTTACCTTAGTAATGTGTCATAAAACAAGATAACTAAGGAATCAAAGGGGTTGAAACTTTACCTTAGTAACAACACCAACAAGGGAAATATAAAGGTATTGAAAGTTAAATTTTAAGTGCAAGAATCTCTTAAAAGGTAGCCATAGTAACAACCAGTCCAATGTTATTGTTAATGTTTACATACAGAAGGGGAAGTCAAGCAAAACTTACTTAGATATTCATTTAGGTAATCTTTTAAGTTTAGTCTGGTGAGGAACCCTGTAAAGTGAGTAACTCTGGAGATATTACCTACTTTCTGCCCTTAGAAGGCGAAGATTGGAAATAATAGTGGTTCAGTGAATGATAACAAGTACATTGGAGACAAGTAGTAGGGTAGTACACGTAAATACAATAGGAGCAAGTGAATGGATTTGGATGAACTCAGAAACAGAATGATGTAAATGTGTATCTGGTCATTAGAAAGAACGCTTGACATCATTCTACAGAAACTTCTACACCTGATACAAACACATCAACTTGTTGTTAGTGTGTACCTAACTTTCTTCAGTTAATCTAAAGTGTATTGATTTCCTTAGTTGTTCCAAATGTGATTTAGGTTAAAGGGACTAATGGCTACTTTGTAACAATGTAGTTAACTATCTTAGTATGCAGTAAATTAGTGTTTTAATTTATGGGACAGTATTTAGCCTAAGTAATAAATGAGTACAAAATGGTATCTCAAGAACATCTTCAAGGTTCCACACATGTAGGCTATCACCAAACCAAGATTTATCGATATAATCCTGACAAACTCTGTCTTGGGTGTTGCATTGTTATTTACAATGTACAGTGCTGATGTTATTGACGACATGCTCCAATAACTGAAGAAAACAGGTGCTACAAACTGAACTAAACAAGCTCCAATAACTAAACTAAATAGCAAACCATAAACTGAACTAAATTGCAAACCACAAACTGAACTAAACAAGTCTTGACAACTACAAAATATCTCACAAATGGTTAGTCATCACCTAGCCTTTCTAAATTGAAGATGTGGAAATTTTTCAATCGTATGTGAATTACATGTACACCCATCAATACTCCAATCAATCAAATGCTTGAAATTGAAATTTATGAAACAGCCATGAGATGGATTCCAAGGAAACTATCAATGCTACCAATTACCTATTCTATGGAGTGGATAAGAGGTATGGCTGATTGGAAAATTTACACCTAGTTGACATTTATTACACATGGGTGATATTTGTTAATAGATTGGATGGCTGAATGAGCAATACCTTTAATGAGTAGAAAACTGTAGTGTAATAAAGTTGACACTGTCTGGTCAGATTGTGAGCAGAATATTTAATTTAGTATATGAGTGTGTATGCCAGAACCCATGGCAGTCAAAGATTTGCTCTTAGGGACAATCACACAATATCACACAAGCTCAACAAAAGAAGTGTGTTTGTTTAGGGGAGGGTGGGCAGGCGGGGGGGGGGGGGGGTCTGGCCAATGTGATTGTTGAACTTCATTGTCACTCTTTTTAATAACCAAATTTTGAAAGGTTTCACACCTTCAATCATAAAAGCTTCA